>NW_008627419.1:0-25731 GCF_000691845.1 Merops nubicus | reverse complement strand
ATATATATATATAAACAGGCTATATATATTTTATATATATTTTTTTGAAGTTTTCATCTGGAAAATCAAAGGTTACTTGGAACAATGCAGCTTTCTATGGGTAAGGGTCTGATTAATTTTTATCTCCTCTTTACTCTCCTCTTACCTGTACCCCCACATACACTAATCCTACAAGCTACACCAATCCTAAACTAGAACCTTGTGCCAGTTTGGGCATGGTCAAGTTTCATATCCAGGAAGTTCATTTTATTCCCTTTGTCTTTCTTAACCTTCAGGTCCCACATTGTTTCCTGACGTCTCCATTATGCTAGGAAGGGCTTCAGCTTCCTGCCTAGACAATCATTCCCCAAATTTCTAAATCCAGTTTAAGTCAAAAGCTGTTTTTCTGGGGGAAAAAGCCTGAGTATCAATTCATGTTGTTCCCCCTCCATTTAATCCAATATTCTTCCTACTATTGATCCTCTGCCTTAACTGTTTAATCCCTTTCATCCTAGTTTTTAAATCTGGTCACTGCAGTCTTGGTTTTAATTCTCTCCCAGCTGCTTAGCAAGTCACATGTGCCTGCAGGCCATGGGCTGTGATGCATCGATCCCCTGGGTCTGTCAGTCCTTTCCCAGCTCTGGCACTTGCAGAGCTGAAGCTACAGCTGGGGAGGCCACGGGCATGGGGCTGCTGGATGTCAGAAAACAAGACTCATAAACTCAGGCCAGCACAAGCCCAGACACCTTCTAGTGCCCTGCTCTGCCAGGACAAAAGAAAGCACTAGCATGGCAAAAAAATAATACATTTTTAACTATGTTAAGATCTTCTCAGAAGACACTGCTTCATTAGGACTCTCCTTTTCCCTGGCCTGATGAAGTTACTCATTTATGGTTTCACCCATGCTTCCCTCTATCCCCAGGATGCAATCCTATCTTTATAAATATTCTCCTACTGCTTAATGTAGCTATGAATTTTGCAATGCTCAAGGTAAAAGCAGCAAGAAACAGCTGGATTATCACTTTGGCAGTTCCTCTTTGCAGTCACTTTGCTCTCACTGTGGAAAGAGAGTAAATAATGGCTATCTCTGCTTTAATGAATAAGCCCCTAGTGAGCATATAATCACAATTCCAAAAATAAAAGGGTGAATTCTTATGCTTATTTCAGAAATTTGTATTCCTTTTTACTGAATGGTCTCTTATATTCCAGCATATTTTACTAGAATGGCATATAATCTGTTTATTTTTAAAATCTGAAGGAGAACATTACCAAATAACATAAAATCTGAACCACAGCCCCCCACCCCCCTTATGCATTTATGGATTGTAGAGTCAGATTTTTCAATAAGCACTAGGATTTCACTGAAAACCACTCCAGGTCCTTCTGTTCTTGATTTTTATAAACTACACTCTAGCAGTCAGATGTGAATCAATGTTCAAAGTCTTGAGACTCTGTGAGCATGAGCATTTTAAACAAAGGAACTGAAAGAAATAAAAGATAAAAAAAAATGTTTGCATCTGATAGTTTTATGACATCAGCAGTTCCAGTTCAGTGACAAGTCATCTGCCTATACAACCCTCTCTCCCATTAAAAAAAAAAAAAAAGCAGTGAGGAATCAACCAAAATATTTTACCTCTCAAGTTGTTTCCATCAAAATAACTCTAGGAATTAAAAAATAAACCAAAGCACACACAAAAAACCCACCGCCCCCCAAAACAACAAAGAACACAATGTACAGAAAATAACAACGTTCTTCTTGAAGGGAAAAGTATCAGCTGCTCTTCTAACTTTTTGTAGTCTCATGTTTCCTTCCCCCTTGAAAATATAGACAGAAAAAAGCACGCTGAGACAACTGGCACCAACAATAAGGTGCAAAATCCTTGCACAGATGGACTCCACTTAAAAACAGAAATGATTATATCACTATTTTAGTCCAGACCAAGGCCACACTTTTGAATAGGATCACTCAGTTCTCCTGACAACAAGCAGTTGCTTTTGCATCACAGAGTGCTCTTAGAGGAAACAGAAAGGAAACAGATTCGCCTTTCACTTGAAGTTTACCCAGTTGTGGTCCAGGGAACAATTAGTTGTCTAAACACGAATTTGCATTCGGGTTACAAGATGGCACTAGGTGGACTCTGGAGTAGTCTCTCCCGAAAACAGTGCAGTATCACCACTGGTTTCACTGTACAGAAATCACTATCCAAATTAATTGAGGATGTAAATGAAATCAGTAATATTTTTGCTCCAAACCCACACAAATTAGGAATTTTCTTCCTGTGCTTTATCAAATGGTTCTATGTATTCTGGGCAGAATGATAGAACTTTTTTATCTGATATGGTTTATTTCTTTTCAGGTACTTTTATTGAGATTTTATCTACCTGTGACAACAGCAGTATAAAAATGGTATCCATTTGATACCCACATGTAACAGGTTATTGAATTTGTTTATTTGAGTATTTAACATGATTTTACTTTAATCTCTCCAAGCACACATTCTAAATCAAAAGAAGTAGCAAAACAATTTAGATACTCCCTAACTGTTTGGATACACCAAATTTCCATTATTTAAGTTCACAAACAGGTGCAAGTTACTTGCATTTAAGTCCACAATTAAGTTCTTTACTAGAGAGAAGCCTGAGAGAATATCACTTGTGTGTTATCTCCTGGTTTCTTTAAACACAACATTTTTTCCTCAATTAGCTTAAGGCTGTAACACCTCTAACAGTAACCATTAACACATCTACTTCACAAATACAAATCTGAAACTCAAACACCAATAGAAACAAATTTTGTATGGGAAACTGGTGAAAGCAAGTTTATCTCATAAAAATCTAGTTCCAAAAATCTCTACATTCAAATTATTGTCTAAGCTAATAAACCCATGGATTCTAGATATGCTTCAAAATGCGCCAGTGTTCAGGCTCATGGTGGATGGTAAGAGATGACTGGGCACCACCTCTGAGTATTTGTGTTATTTTCCATCTCCTCCCAACAGACAAAAGCCACTTAGTTATGTCTGTCCTCTGCAGGAAAAGCTCATAGGTCCTGGCCCTGGCAGTTTACCCTACTGAGCAAAGCCCAGTTACTGCTGAAGTAAATGCTAAAATACTTATTGACCTCAATACAACCACAATTTCACTCAGAGACTTCACAATACCTCCACAAGCAAGCTTGAAATATGACCTTATGCTGGTACTGCAGCTCCACTGGTCAAAAGGCAGCAGTCACAACTGTTGATTTCTCAGAAACACTCCTGAAAAGAAGGGGAAATGAGTCAATGTATATTTAGACATATCTGCTCTGGATGCTTCAAGTCTCAAAACACTCACAGCCCTGACATAGCAACTCTATGCACAGAAATTACTTCTAAATCACAGACTTGAATCAAGAATAATAGTGAAACACTGTCATAAACAGCAGACAGGTAACAGGTTACCCTCTAATTAAACAGATGGAGTCATATATTTAAAATTAATTCATACCTTACATCCTTGGGTTTAATCTCTACACAGGGTATCTATAAGAGAAGCACTAGATACAGAAATTATCTTTAAAGAGAACAACATTAGTAAATCCCAGTTTGTTTTGCAACATTGTTGCAGTGTGCCTCCTGGAGACAGAGGTTTCTGTTGCCTCTTTGTCCACAGACATTGGTGCACTTCCAGAATTTTCCACCTTTCCCAGGTTTTGGTTGGCTTAGCCACCACAAGACCAATCCCCTAACACCCATTGGACCCCTGACCTGTCGGTAACCCATCCAGGTATCCTTACAGGACAATGCCTTTGTAAACCCACCTACCAACATGTTAAAAACCCCTGGCCCCAAGGCCACATGCTCTTTCACTTCTCCCCTGGGGTGGGTGCTGTTTCAGTGCCTGCCTCAGGTGTTTTTTGTTTGTCATTTTCATGTTATTAAAACCTTTTATTTTGGAAGAAAGCGATCATTGCCCATCCCTCCTTTACTCGCCACTGTCCTCCTCTTCACTGAAGACCACGCTGGAGGTACTACTGGGGTCCCGCTGGGGGTGTTTTCTTCCCGGGCAAAACCAGCGGGTTTAAAACCCCTCAAAATATATTTTTGATAAGTTATACAACATTACTTCTATAAATTTATATAGAGAGTCCATATAGGTATTAGATTGGCAGACATTACATTGATTTGTAATTAAAAGATGATTATTAAGGTTACAGTGCTAAACTGTTAGAAATTAGGCCTGTTGAGGCTGGGTATGAAAACCTTGATCAGCTTCCTTGCATAGTCATATTATGAATTTGTTTTCAGAAACAAACCGGTCCATTGTAACATCCAGTCCCAGTATCCCCTTAACTGCTGAGTCCCAGTCTTCCCCTTCTCCTTCCTATCAGCTCCCCATTGCTGGCTCTGGTCTGTCACTCCATCACAATAATACAAACAGCTCTCTGGGAAATTGTAATCCCAGTCTCTCCTACAGCTCTCCTCCTCACAGGCATCACACCCTGTCTCCTCAGCAAGTCTATCAGCACAGTTTCCTCCTCTGCTATCTGGAAGCTGGCATCATCATTAGGTGATACTGAGGAAAACAAATCCCTGCATTCACAGACTGCAAGCTCAGACCCCAGACAATTCTCAACAAGCAAAAGGTCTAATGGCAAGGAAAGTCCTGCTCAGTGTTGGAACATGCCCAGTGCAAAGAATATTCACAGTACTTCATTTTAAAATCTGATTATTCTTCCTCGTCTTCTGAGTACTGAAAGATTTAAACATTCAAAACCTGGCCAAGTTCAGATGCTCTTTACAGAAACAGTGAAGGGCACAAGTCACTGGCATAGGATGAATTTTAAGTCCCCTACACGTGGTATCTAGGAGTCCTCAAGGAATAGTGTTAAATACTTTAATGAGGTTAATACTATTGATTTAGCTAACCAGTTTCCTTTGAAAAGATATCACTAACAAATGTCACCACAAATAACAATAGTGTGGGATACTGAACTGTCTCAGATAATGGCCCCATTTTGGACGTCTTAAGAACTGCCACTCTACCTCTAGTAGAGGAAGTTCTTCTTAAATCACATGATTTGCAGTCTCTGTGTTACATTTCCACTGAACTGTAGTGCATTGCAATATGGTTTATTGCTACCATACTGAATACAGAGTAACAGAAAGTTCCTGACAGAAAAGACTCATCTCTACTAAAAAGAGACTCATCCAAACATGCAGCAGGATGCAGCAAAAGCACCATCCTCAAAATGAACACAAGCAAATTAACCACCTTTTCTGCTTAGTTCTATTTAAATTCGGTTTGTGATAAATAAATGCATCAGAACAAACTAAATGAAGCTGCCACCGTGGGAATTTCACTCCTAGGCATTCCTTTTATAAGCAGAGAAGAAAAAAGTCAGCAGAGGAATGAGATCAATAATGCTGGAGATATCTTCAGTGCTCAAACACTGAACCTTAAAAGTGCTTGTAAGTATTTTCTGTTTTTTGTTTGTTTGTTTGTTTGTTATTATTTAGCAATATTAGTTTCTCATATTCACAAAACAAATTTATTTGTTTTCTAAGATAGAGAAATCCATCTGCTTCTCACCTGAAGATAAACACCCTTGGCATGCAGTTCCACAGCTATTTTCTGATTATGTCAGTTTTTATGGTATTGCCCAAGGACTGAGCCAGAATGTGTATGTGTTATGACAAGCATTGCACACATCCAGGAAAAGCAGATAGTCTTTGTCTCAGCTAACAGAGGCAAGTGTAACACATGCATGTTATCTAAGGATAATTGATCCTAGGGAGTAAATAGCTTTACCTTGGGTTCATTTTCTATCTCCTTTAGTGCACTCATCCCAGATTTTACTGCTTTTGCAGTGCTCCTCACTACCACTTGCAATGACCAGGGCATGTGTGGCTTTCTCTGCGTGCTTCCTAATATGTAAAATGCATGCTGAGTCTAAACAAGGCAACACTGGAACAATATAAGTCCCAGTGTGAGTCAAGCTGACATTCTTTCAAAGTCTGCATACATCTGGGTTATCTTCCCCTTCCTCTACTGACTTCAGTACTGGGAATGTATGTTTAATGAATAAACGATTCCTATAGTTTCCTGTTAATGCTGATAGGATTAGCATTGCATTCACCAAGATAGCTCATGCTTGATCAAAATAATTCCAGAATGTATCAAAACCTTACCATCATTAGGGAGAAACTACACTATTGCCTTTCCTTTTCCAACAATAAGACGCACAAATAATCGTCAATAGCTGCTTGATAAATGTCATTTTGCAGTGTTATAAAGTAGTTGGTGTTTGTCAAGGATGTCTCAAAGGGTAAATAATTATTTATTTCACACTTCCAAGGGTAAATGGATATTTAGCTATCAGGACAGAGATTCTCTGACTGGAAGGAATGACTGCAAACTTATCAGGCAGGTTTTCTTAGTCCACAGTGAAGTGTTAATTTTCATTGTCCTTTGTATGTCCACCGGGAGACATTTACTGCTAATTTTGTGTTACCTACTAACGCTTAAATTAAAAATCTGCCAGTGAGGTTTTTTTAAGGGCCTGAGCAGTCATTAGCTAATTCCTGAAGTGGTAAACTGAGAGATAGGTGCTCTCTCAGGACATGCATAGCAGTAAAGCAATTCATACTCAAACCAGCCTGAAATGATTTGAGAATGACAATACTTTAAATAAACAAGCTCCAGATTAGTTTAATTGTATGAATTAGCTCATCTAGTTTTGCTGATACACAGATAACTTCAGAGGGCAACAGGTTCTCAAAACAAAGTTCAAGACACAAACAAAGTTCAGAAATGTTTGAAATACAAAAATATTAAACTGCAGGCTGATTTAGGAATAAATTCTAACATCTGTACTCCAATTTAGCATTTTGAATCAGGCTGTTAAACACATTAAGAAGTCTCTAAGTGGTGATAATGAATAGAATCAAGCCATCTCAGAGAATTATGTTTCCGAATAAATGCCAATTATATGATTAGAGCATCACAGTGAACTTATTTAATGTCAATGTCACCACTTTATGATGAACAAAAGTTTTCTCCCCGCCCCCCACTTTTTTCTTTCTGTAACTGCTGGACATACTGTATATACAGAATGCCACTATCAAATTAAAAAAAATTCCATAACTGCCTTAGGATAAGATGGTTAAATTGTGACACCTCATTTTGCTTGGAAAATCTCTATTTGAACAATATTCTAAACACATGTTAATGTACAGTCTCAGTGGAATGATTTGCAAATCTTGCAGTGTATTTTTTGTTAGAAGATAGAAACCATTTCTAAAATTCTTCAGTTATTGCTGAGTTTATATAGTCCGTAATGCTCCTGAATGTGCAGTATTTAGGAATTGTCCTGCTCAGGTTTTCTCTTGTATAACCCTAAAAATGTACTGCAGAAGAGACTGCTTTCCTAGACAACAAAATGGTGGGAGTTTTGTTTTATTTTACTTTATTTTATTTTATTCACATTGGTGGAAAGTACTGCTCAAGATAGTTACCAGGAAATTTTCTGAAGTCTCATTTGAATGAAAGACTCATACAAAAAGAAATTGAATGATTAAGTAAAAATCATTCATCTAAAATCAGGGAGAATAAAACAATTTCAATTCCTCCCAAAGAATAACAAAATTCCTCTATTAGGAAAAAAAAAAGATAGAGGCAATTCCTAAAAAGGTCTATAAATTAAATGGCAGCAGCAGCTTGAAGCAGTCTAGGCAACAATGACCTGCAGGTCAGCAAATGGTATGTATTTTAAGCAGGGATGTTTGTTATATTCAATACATTTATGTTTTACTTCACTTCCAAGTGAACATGTTAATAGAAATGTATTCTTTCATGTCACATAGATAGTGAAGGCATCTACTCATCTCAGTTTGATGCAGAGGAATCCACAGGCTCAGGACTCAGACACCCTCTGTCCAGAAAAGGTCAGAAACAGTAAGGTAGGATCTAGAGAGAGAGAAATGAGAAAAATTTTGCATACAAGACCAAGTAATGCTTTCCATTATTTCACATGATTGATAAACTCCTGCAACATTACTTACCTCTGCCAAATTGGACAAAATAATTTTGAAGCTGTGGAGAGACCTTATCTGTGGGAATCATTGTAGGAAAACACAATTTCAAGTCATGTGATACTGCTCATGCAAGCTGAGACACACAAAAATATGAAAACTATTTCTCGAAATAACATACAATGGTGACTCCAGGGTTTGTAGGCTTTTTACAGAAAACTTGTGTTATGATTATTATCTCATCCAAATTGTCAGACTAACAATAACAAAGCATAAAGGAGCAATATCATGCCATGGGAGCCATGTGAATGAATGACAGCATAACACAGCACTTCCCCTTAAAATAGTTCTTTATAGCTAGTTCTCTACGCTACAGACAATAAAACAGTGCAAAATTAAACAAACAGGTAGCTGTACCATTTGTGATGACTGACAGGAGTTTGGCAGATAGCAAAGTAAACCAAGCCATTACTGGATAAAAAAAACCCCATTGCTGCATTTTAAAGTTCAGGTGTTCTGGAGAACATAAACCAATGCATGTGCTAAATGCCTACCTATTGTTACAAATCCTTAACTAAAGTGCTCCTAACACTAAAGGGCACCTATGGCAAAATTAACTCTTTCAAACCCACCACCCTCGTTATGCTTTATTTTTGTGGTAGCTCTTTGTGGAACAACTGACATTTGTTTCTTAGAACACACATCTATAAAAAGGCTCAAGATGTTTGACTTTACTAAGATTTTTGTCTCACCAATAACAGTAGTGCTCCCCATTCCTGCAAGTACACTCAGTGGGGCAAATTCCATCTCCCATGCAAACATCAAGAAGTTCAACAAGGCCAAGTGCAAGGTCCTGCATGTGGGTTGTGGCAATCCCAAGCACAAATACAAGATGAGCAATGAGTAGACTGAAAGCAGCCCTGCAGAGAAGGACTTGGAGGTGTTGGTAGATGGAAAACGGAATATGAGCCAGCAATGTGCACTCACAGCCCAGAAAGCCAATCGTATCCTGGGCTGCATCAAGAGAAATGTGGCCAGCAGTTTAAGGGAGGTGATTCTCCTCTACTCCCTTCTCATGAGACCCCACCTGGAGTACTACATTCATCTCTGGGGCCTCCAGCGTGAGAAAGGTGTAAGAAGCAATGTAAATACCAATTTATAACAGTATGCCACACGAACCTGTGTAGAATAAGGATGAATTCCATTTGCAAGATGGCTTAACATTTATTAAAAATCTGTCTTCTTATTTTTTTTAATATAATCTATTATTAAGTTCTTAGTGCACATGATGTGCCAGAAAGCAGGAGATAATCAGGTAAAATAATTACTTCATTTTCAGATTCTATAGGAGACCTTCTAGTACACACATCTAATAATTTTCTGGCACACCATAACAACAGGGAGTAGATTAACTCTTCTGTGTGCCTCTAGTCTTTTCAGCTGGTCAGGATAATCAACTTTAACACCCTATCACCTGACAGGGCTGACATTCAGTGGTTACTCAGTCACAACTATGGTGTCATTTGCTTAGCAAAAACATGGAAGTGAGATATAAAATGCAGCTTTAATTCTATGTATTTAAACTCTTTCAGGTGGTAAGAAAAAACCTTTCACAAAAAAAACCAAAACAAACAAACCAAAACAAGCAAACAAACAAAAAAAACCCCAAACCAAACCAAACAAACCACTCATGGATGTTAATGTGTTTATACAGTTAGGAGATTTTTTCTTAACAAACACAACAGATTTGTAATAAAAAGTCTGAGATGGAAGCTACGAAAGTAGTCAAGTTTAAAGGTATGAAAACAGTGACACGGGAAACAATGAGAAAGTATCCAGTGTTGAACGAATTTTCAAAGGAAAAAAAAAAAGTAATTAAGGTAGAATTAAAATCAGTGGGCAAAGACTAGTCTGAATAAAGTAGATTTAATCATAAGGTTGATTGAGATGTCTGTGAAAGTGGATAATGGGTGGCGATAAGATTTATAAGTAAATTAGGTATAATAAAAAGGTGTTAATTTTTAATGAGAAGAACTTTCATTAGAGAGCAAAAGGAAATCTCGCGTTTTAAAGATTAACATTTCATTTATGAAGGTTTCAGAATTTAGTCCAAACTTGTGCCAGTTTTACAAGAAATTTTTTGTGATTTCAAGGAGATATGCTGGCTCTGTAAATTTGTGAAGTAGTCATAAAAAGTAAGGCATTCCCCACTGGTTTCTGTTAACCAACGATGGTTTCACAGATAGAATTTTATTTCTTAAAGATCATGTTGATGTTTATTTTCTTATACTTTGATAGTAAATGCTTTCTTATCTGTATAGCACTGTTGTACTATTGCTGACACAGATCAACAAAGGAATTTTAGCATTTTTTTTAAAGAAAGGCAGGGGGAGGTAGTGCCCATTGCTCCATGCCTGAAAGAAACCTATTTTAGGAAAGGAATCAGTACTGAGAACTGCAAACCTAATGTAGGCACCTCCCCACCACCAAGACTCAGGCCTCTCAGATTGTGAGGGGATTGGAAATTAAAGCACAATCTCCATGGCACTGTTTCTGTAAGACAGGAGGCTGTCCTGTCCCAGACAATGGTTTGCAAGACCCTTCAAAAATACTGCATAATATGTAACAGAGCTAGAAGCTGTTATTTCCCATACCATAACATACCACCACAGTCGGTGCTCGCACCTGCCAAATGAGTCTGGGTATCTCGCCTGGGAATCCCACCCTACAGCAAATAGGAGTAAAGACAGAATCAAGTTGCTAAAGCTAAAGAAGCTAATAGTGAGCCAAGATTCAGGAATCAACACTAAGCTCTTCCTGTTACCAGTCTGTCTTTTTTAAACTTCGTCCTTCAGTTCTTAACAAACACTCAAAGAGAAGTTATTAGTGCAGTTCAGTACTCACAGCAGTGCAGAATTCTTCATGAGAAGTGAGACCTTTGAAATCCATTTGTAGTTCATCTCCTCATTTGAGATGTAGAAGAGCCTGGAATGCCTTTCCTCCCATATTGCTGTAGCAAAAATACAGCAGGAGGAGGGTAAAACCCAACAGTCCAAAAATATTACACTAACATTCTAAAGAGATAGGAAAATGGGTTTTACAGTGTAAACAATTTATATATATGCTAAATCTGATATAAAAATAAGATTTACTAATTAACTTGGGCCTATTCCTATGGCACGTGTAGTAGTTATGGATGTGGCTTTGAAGTCATAGTGTGTCAAGTCAGAATTTCAATAGGTCTCAGCACACTGCACCATATCCAATATCCACTGTATTCTTCCACAGAGATAAAAGAGCTCATTAAACAGCACCAAAATTTAGAAAAATGTTAAAGAGCCATACTGTGAAAACATTTCATTACTCTTGGTCAGAAATAACCTACTTTCTCACATGAACATGTCACGCTGTTCAACTGTCTATGGCAGTGCCAGTATCAGTGCCTGTCACATCAAGAAGTTCCCTCAAAAAAGCAAGAGCTATATAACTAACACACTAGCCTAAAACTTTAGCACAATTGGTTTACAGGACTGGTCAGTATTAGTAGCCTTAAAGGGATCTTCCATCAAATCCTACTAAAACTATACATCAGATCAAATCACATGCAAATGCATGTGCAGGTTTCCAGGGCTGAAGCTCATGTGTGCATGTCACACATACAAATCTCAGGTTTTTCTGCAAGCATATGGCCAGCTGGGTACATTTGAAGCACTGGTCAAAACACAGAAACACCTGGATAAAAGTAGGTATATTAAATCCCCCTATCTTTGTAATATATTGGTTTGACTTTACACTAGCCATAGATGTATCCCATTTTTTAGTAGCCCCTCCTTTAGGGAGGAATTACTGAATCATAATCTCCCATACCCAATGCAGGATGAAGAGTTAATAGATTTGGAGTAACATTTTTTTCAGATTTATCTCTGCATTAAATTATACATCAATGCTGAACAGGAAAATTATATTCTTAGTGTCATCCAAAGTAAAGTACAATAAACACAGTTTCCAGACACAAAAGACAGACTTGTAAAGAATGCAAAGAATAATTCTGTTTTCTGAATACAATTTATGAGGGAAATTTTGTGATTTTAAAATTAAGCTGACTGTCATGTTGTATGAGGCATGGATGTGCACTAAGATTATGAAGAGAACAAAGACTGAACAGGAAATATGACCTTTATTACAGCCCTTCAAGGTTTCATCACACAAGAGGACTAGATCACAAAAACCTAAGAAATGCAAAGCATGGTTATTGTCTTTTCCCTTGCTATCCTACAGTAAACACTGTTGGCCTTTATATATTCATCTTATTGATTTTTTAATGATATACATCAAAAAGTGATTCCCAAATGTTCACTCTGTCACTGTGACTAACCGATTTCTCCCTTCTCTAGATTTTACACCTTGAGGAAACAGCTGCATCACTGATGCTTTCCATTAAAGTGTCCTGCACTTGTCAAGAGGTAAGCATTAATGGCCAGATAAACCTTACATATAACGTTGTTTAAATACTAAATAAAACCAAGAATTAATAAAGAGCTAGAGTATAAATTTGGCTATTTAAAATAATTCCTGCAGCCATCAAAAATGCCATGCTGACTTATTAGTCTCATTTTCTCCTAAGTTCTTGAGTAAAAACTTATGTCTTCTTTCTTATAGGTCATTTTAATGTTCATAGAAATGTAGCTGTGAAACTAAATCCACTAAGGAATGCCTCAGACTTTCACAATATGAAAAACTGTGGCTTTTTGGAATGTTAAGTACTAAAAAGTTAGGTGAAATGAAATTTGAAGTATGGTGTACTTCCTTAAAAGCAAACAGTGTAGGAAGTGGTCTGAGAAGCAGCTTGTTTCCAGATTATTGGAATATGCTTGGTTTTATTCTAGGATACTTAAGGAACTGAAGAAAGCGAATTTTGAGCTCTTTATACCTGTGTCAGAGGAATCACAATATTGCTGTAAGATGGAAAACAGCAGAACAGAGTGCCTGTGTTAAAAAAATAAAACCAAAAAACAAAGCAAACCAAAAAAAAAAAAAAAAAGGAGAAAGTGAAGGAAAAATTTTAGTCCAGACAGTTAACTTCTGCAACATATTATCCACCTACCTGTACAGATATGTCAACATCAAACAAGTCAAACCAATTTGCTTCCATTACCAAAAGGCTATTGTTTTTAAGAGACAGGAAATAAACCCTCTTACATCCTGATTCTAGGAGAGCTTTGCCAGCATCTCACCTGACATTCTCATTAGAATGTGACGAGCACGCTGGCCAGGTAAAACAGAAAAAAACAGATGCAAGAACTGAATAACCATAGCCCAAAATTAGTTTTCCATAGCTTGTTACCAAAAACACAGGAGGGGCATCTGGCAGCAACTCTCCAGGGTTTGGATTTGTCCAGCATTTTCATTAATACTACTCATGACTTAGGTAAGTATGTACTGAGAATCACTGAAGACTTTGGGTTGGAAGAAAACTGAAGATGATGTAAGGCTAGAAGGGGCTGCAAGTATATGGTAGAATTCTAAATCATCTATGCAAACTGAAGATTTGCATAAATTAGGGTAAAAAAAAATAGGGTAAGCTTAAAAAACAATACGTGAGGAGGAACGAACACCAGCTGCACAAGTAAATCACTGAATAGGCGTTGTTAGAGTTCAAGGGAGAAAAAAAGATGGCAGTGGTGAGGCACTCCCCAAATTCTCATTCATACTTTCAAAGCATAATAGTTAAGCGTATGCTACAATCTAGTAGCTGGGTGTGCAGTAGTGCAATGGAAAGAAAAAAAAGCGAGGAAAAAAGCCCTTTAATACTTTTGCAAGTGATAATTTGATAGCTTCTGGATTAAATTAGTCACAACTCTTTCATAAAAAAATTTAAGACATTCTTCTGTTCACTGTCAGTCACTCACTGCCAAATTGAAAGCTTGTTCATACAGAAATTACTTTGATCTACAGTGGAACCCAAAGTATAATGAGCAACATTGCTCAGACTTCAAAGATAAGACTACAAATGTATGTAAAATACAGGAAAAAGTATCTGAACACAAAGATGCATTACTAACTATTACTTACTGACGGAGCACATGCATATTTTCCAGTAGAATGTTGACAGCACTCAAAGAACAGCAATCATATTCATTCCAGAAATAACCACTGAAGATAAAAAGCAAAATTAAAAAAAAAAAAAAAAAAAAAAAAGGCATGAAAAGAAGTGGAATATTGTTTTCACTGGGTAGAATTTTCACCATCTATGGCAAGGATATTACCACTATGACCCTGCTGGGTAAGTGGCATGTTCTGATTTGCATGTACCAATTATAAGAAAGCTTGATCAGAAGTACTTGGAAGCTAACTTTGATGCAAATGACCACAAGAAAGAAATCAACTTTATTCTTTAAGGGTTTTAATTTTCAGCATATGTGCCGAGTTGCTGAAAATACAGCATGTAATTGGACTGTCCTATGGTGAGTTCCTGAAAATACTATGACTCAGATACTCCTATCGTCCATAGTACTTATTTTTACTTATCAGTAGATGCAACGCAGTCACCAACTAAATTTAACCCCAGGACTAGAAGGGGCTGAAATGTGGGGCCATGGCATTCTGTTTATGCCAATATTTCAGCCTATTTTCTCCAGTATACAAATAGAAGAGTAAACCTGCAGCAGCACGGGACCTCGTTTCCACCGTCCCATGAGCTCCTTTGCCATCCCAAGTTTTCAGTTAGTGGACTTTCATTCTTGACCACTACTTAGCAGGGTTAAGTGCTCATGTCCCATGAACGAGGCTACCACAAGCAACTACAATTGAGCTTCATTGGCTTGACAGAACTATGCCCAGTGTCTATATCCAAAACAATCCTTGACCCTAAGTTCCATTTCTTTTTACTAGAAGGGTTTGGAAATTTTAAATATTTTCTCGTGTAAAGATTGACATAAACTGACCCTCTTGCCCCCTTCTCAACAGATAAATTTTCCCAGCTATGTCTTCAAAGACCACAGGATTCTAGGCACTTTTTAGAGTCCATCAGTGAGGTTGTTATCCTGATTCCTTTTCTTTAGCCATTAGACTTCAAGGGTGCACCTACTCTGGGAATTTCACTGGGGTCAGGAGCACATTTCTGGAGTGCATTTCTAAATTGCCCCTATTTGCTATAGTACTTGTTTTGTATTCTAAAGAGAGCCTTTAGATCAAACTAAAGTGATAAAAGGGCTCCAACTGCTAACCGGCATTCAGCCCACAATAACAGACTAAGGAAGTCCAAAGTAAAACTACAAAATGACACAGTGCAGATGTCAGGTTCTCTGCCCTATCTGATCAGCTTTATGGATGAAGAGAGGAGTTCACACAGATATCCTTTGTTGAGGTCATGTTGCTCACTAATGCAGAAATAGTCAGACAGTCTGGGACAGAGAATTCCATAGAATTTATTGATAATTTCAGGTCTTTATTGTCATCCATACTAAAGTTGAACTTGAGAATAGTTTTGGAGTTCCATTGCTACAGATCATACCAGAATAAAATTGCTAGCATTATCCAATAAACGACAAGAGTTTCAACAGTTCATGTACTGTCAAGTTCCGTGGTTTTCAACTGGTTCTCTAGAAGGTACTTGAAGAATCTTGTTATATTTAATGCTGGGGGAAACAAAGAAACAAAACCAACCAAACAAAAAGCTCCAACAATTGTCTTGACCAAGCAACTATTTCGTATGGAAAGCTTTGAGCTGCACTGTGATTTTGTCAAGGTGATCTGGGTCTTGCATGTGAAATACAGTTTCAATAAGAAAGGCAGCTACAGAACAGTATGCGTTGAAAAAAAGTTACCTCCTATTTATTCATGTTATTGAAGTTGTAAAATATTTAACATTATTCACTTGATTTGGGGTATAACAGTTTTTTTCTGCAGCCAACAGGAGAACCTAAAGTTTTCAATAAAATTCTGTCTTTATCTCTTCAAAACCGAATGGAGCCTACTCTTTATGAGAAACTGGTGAATACTTCATGAAGTTTGATGGAATATATGTTCTTTCATACATTTCATTCCTACAATTTTTATTCTGTTACAACTGAACTAGGTGTCATACCTTACAAATGGAAGTCTAAAGAAACATATTCAGTGCAGCTATGCTGTATGCGATGAAAAAAGATGAGGATGAGAAGCTACCTGTGAGCAAAAAGACAGAAAATACAAAATCAATGTACAGAGTCAGTTAGTGCATCTGAAAAATCAACAAACAAAAGCCAGAAAAATTAAAAATAATTAGGCAAGGGATTCACTAGATATTAAGAACAAAGAGCTAATTCTCAGCTTCACTGAAGTAGTTTAATTCTGTCATACACCTCAAGGATTCTAAGGTAGATATGTATTATTTGGAAGTCAAATTAAACACTATAAGATGTTTCACTCCTCTTTTAATTTAAATCCCTTTCCTTGGGTGCTAATGGTACTAAAGAAAAGATCTGGTCCCTAAATATGTCCTCACATGGACAATTAGCTGACAGTCACTTCTTAATGTTGTTCTCATTGCAAGTGTTAATTTTATATGAATAATCTATCACAGTTTAGTGAATCAAAATAGGTCATGTATTTATGTTTGTGCTCTCAGATCTAATTGAGCTAGAATAATACAAATGAAAATAATTATTCAAACTACTGCTTTAATTCTTAATAATTTAATCCAACTTTGCTGTGCATAGTCTCAAAAACAGATTGAGTGCAGATGTCTAAACTAATATGTCTCTGTTTTCTTTGTAAAGTTAGAAATCTAGGAGCGATTAAAATCCTTAATAAAAGGTGTTCTGGTTCAGGAGAAACAATTATACATGGGGAAAAAAACCACACTAGTATTTGATGGTAGGAGTATGATATAAAGATTCTGAAACATTCCCATGCTTAATCATCAGGGCTTTTAGATTATACACAATCCACAAATAACCAATATTTTTTCAAACAATTTTCCCAGGATTACCTTATTAATTACACTCCAGTTAGGTTTAGGAATAAGAATTTGCCACCAGAAATTGAGAAACTAGGGACAAAAACGAATCTTTCATGAAACATATGTGGGACAAAGTCATATAAATGACCTTGTATCTCTGCTTAAATCCTTAAAGAAGCATTTTTTTTCAGGTTCTGTAAGATTTTTCCTTTAGCTATGTTTGTTTCCATGTGTAAACATCATTATAGTTTACCTATGAACTGGCTTATTAAGGTTAACTAAAGAATCATGTCTTATTTTAAAATATTCTGTCACTACCCTGCACCCACATGCTGTAGTTCAATAATAGCAAAAGGTGTTTGACTTCTTGTAATGTCATTTAAAGACTTACAGAAACAGACATAATTTAAACATACATCTTTATTCACTATTTAATGTGGGTTTCCAGTCTTTTTTTTTAGAATGTACTGGTAATTAAATAATTTATCCACATTAAATAAAGATTATTACAAGATTCATTTATACGTAACAAATAAGCTTTTCTTGATTTTAGTCGGAGAAACACGAAAAAATGTCAGTCTTTTTGTAAAAAAAAAAAATAAATCCACAAATCCCTATTTCTAAAAAGCTTTAACTCACAAGAAAAATGTCACAACTATCGCAAAAAATCACAAAGGTAGAGTCCTCTTTAAGTTTATTTGGATAATTACGCATTTTTCAATATTTTTCACTTTTTAATTATTTTATTTTCATTAGCTATTATTTTTTAAGGTTCGTAACTTTGGCTTGGAACATCCAGGATAACATTGTGCTTGTAATCATAGAAAATGATTACAAAATTTTCTAATGGCGCTTTTCCCTTTAATTAACAGGTTAATAACTGTAATTCTGGATTTGAACTGAAATCAGCTGACGAGTTTATAAAGATTTTAACCTTATCTTGCACTTGCATTTTGTTTTCAATTCTACAACAAATAAAAGGTAGTGGAAACGTTCTTGGGGCAACTGGCACCCCACTGAAACTTTCTAGCAGATTAAAAACTGCGAGATTTGCCAAAAGATTTTTGTCTTCTACAGGGAAAAGCCTTTCCTCTCAGGAATTGCAAATGCTTCCATTTGGATTACAGCAAAGACCTAAGCCATAAACCTGCACAAAATAACCTGTGGTAGGTGCACACAAACAGCCCAGTTCACCATCTGTAAGCATAAGAAATGAACCTGCACTGACAGGTGAAATCCAGTTAATCTATATTATTTAGGAGCTGCATTGTATGTATAGCTTTTTTAAAAACACCAACAGCTACACTTTCCACAAGTCATATATATGTTCCTGTAGCAACAGCATCTGGTCTTCAAGGATTGGAATGGCAACTGGTCAGGCTGTGGAACGATGTGGGAAAAGTGTTCAGTACAATTCACTAGGTAGCAGGTACAGCCTCTCATTTCAAAGACATTATAATCTCAACACTGTAGCAAAAATCTAAATCTAAGCTGTAAATTTTTTGTATGTCTCATTCACAATTGCTTCTAATATGGAATAAAATAGAACAAGCCTTTTTTTTTTTGTGCCCTGCAACTGTGTAACAGTGAAATACACTGAACATCTAGGGTACACTCTTTCCTGGAAGGGGAAAAAAAAAAATGTGTTTTTTACTTAAGAAGCTGAGAAGTCCTTTTTCTTCCACTGTTCACATCCCCTTAGTAAATAGCATAGAAAACAGACTAGCTGAGCATAAATTAAGGGGATTTTCGTATGTTTCCAAAGCTGTAATTTAACCTGGAAAGGGCATTTTTCTAAAGAATCTTTGGAAGCCAGGTAAAAGTAGGCACGACTGTTTTATGCATAAAAGTGAAAAAGTATTGCTGTGCAATCCGTCTTCATTGTTTTCAGACGCTATCTTTTCACTCCACTGTTTTGTCATTCTTTGTCACCATGTGAGACAAATGTAAGACTTATTTCCCCAATGGACAATATTACAAATAGGCTGCAGGTAACTACCACTGACGTTTGGTAACCACAGTGTGGAAAGACGTGATGCTGGCTGTGTAAGGAATGCAACTGAAAATCCTTTACTAGTGCCCTTGGCTGAAACTCACCACAGCCATGGAAGCACCTAACCCAAGAATAAGTAGATGTAACATACTAGCACATGTAAATAGTAACATTTTATGCCAAATTTTCCTTCTAATAAAATAACACAAAACTTATGAAATGATCAACAAAGTTGATAAGCAAACTTATGAAATCATGCAAAGTTGAAGAGGGGTGGTTAGTCACTAGTTTTGTTAATTGTACTGAATATATTCCTCAAGCGATGAAATTCAATCATCTTAGCAATTTAGGGTGGGTTTTTTTTGTTTTTTTGTTTGTTTGTTTGTTTGTTTTTGTTTTTTGTTTGTTTGTTTGTCTTTGTTTTGTTTTGTTTTGTTTTTGTTTTAGTTGCTTGGTTAATTGGTTGGCTGGGGGCTTCACATTTGCTTGTGTGGGGTTGTTTACAATTCCCAATGTCTTGTTAAATTTTCAATTTGTTGAATAAAAGATAAACAACTGAAACTATGAAAGCAGACTGGGTCCTTAACTTCTGCCTGCTGATTCACCAGGTTTAGAAATCACAGGAAATTGTGTTTATCTCTTACCTAAGAGCTGCTATTCCTGCCATCTAAATTATTTGCAGGGAGTACAAGACTAACACATGTATCTGTCAACAAAATGGGTCACCTCTATAGTCTTCTATATTTTCTTTAGTTGAAATCAATAAAGAAGAAATCAGAAACATCAGACACTGGAGGGCAGGAATGATGAACTGCTTAACATTGCTCCCTGATGTTCGTATCCCAAGACACATGGCTGGTTCACAACTATTTTATCAGTTTACACATTTTACCTGTCTGTGAACCTCTAGACCTTCTAACTCTTCTGCATGCTAAGACCTTTTTGTCTTTGTCATAAGATTATGAACAATAATGCTGAAACAGATTATTAATTTAATCTTTAATACTTTACATAAAATTAATATGCAAACATCATACCTTTGGATTACATATCACATCTACACAAATCATATTGTGGAGTAAAAGACACACAGCTCTAAGCAAAGTAATGTTAATACTATCATAACTAATGTGTATCATGACACATAAATGAAGGATGGGTTTTAATTTCACTGTGAAAATAATTAACGTAAATAATTTATATTTTTCTAATTATTTAAAAGAGAATCCTTTATGACCTAGAGTAAAAGCCATGTTTGGTCTTCCAGCATCAGTATCATATCACATACAGGGGAGTGAAATATAAATCACATTAATGAAACATAGGCAAAGCAACAGCAAAATCACAAAAAGAGTAAAGGAGACAAATTTTCCTTCTGCCAGAATGTATCTCTTGAGTATACCTTGACTGCAAGGTCATCAACACCAGACATATATTACCTTAAAGTATTACTTGTTTGCAGTGATGCCATTACAAATGATTAACCTAGTAACTAATTATGACACGTGGTAAGGCACAGAATTAAATTTCAAATTTACTAGGTGACTAAAATAGAATATTTATGGTAGCTCTTCAAAAATCAAGCAGAAAAATACATGTATCAAGATGTTTCATTAAAATGAGAACATGAGAATATATACAGAGAGCACTTTCTGGCTTAGCTTGTGCCCTATGTTTTTTACCATAAGAGAAAAAACACAAGAAGGTCACAGAATAGTCCTAGCAGATGGTAAATGAATATGATATTCCTATTTGATATCATTAGATATATTACATCTACCTATCTATCTATATTTTTTTTTTAATCAATATATATTCAGGATCAAAATCTCAGTATAAATCAGTAATTCAAAAATTTTGACTTGGATTTCACACTGGTCCAAATATCAAAAGAATTTAGATGTATGCTTTTTGATTTATATTCATCTCAATACATGCTGAAAAAATGGGGCAACAAAGCAAGATGTTTGAAGTGTGGAGCCTCAGCACAGGGAACTGTGAGGGATCATGACTTGCAGTATACAGCTTACTATGTCCAGTGATATTTTGAAATGACAGCCAGCAGAGACAATGTTCACCTAATCAGGACTGCAACTCAAGGCAGGATTGGTCATGAAAGTGAAAAAATGCAGGACAGGATTACCTCCATAGGAGTGATTCACAGGTTTCTAGGCATATTTTTCTCAATGACTGAAAGAAACACATATTCACCACAAAATGGGAAAATCACTAAATTACATTAAAAAAAAAAAATCTTCTTGCTATTCTGTTTTTACCATGAAAGCAAGCTACGAGCACTACTATAATGTGAGTGACAGTAACTGCCACATTGGACAGTTTCTCCTCCTCTGATTCATCCAAGACTCGCACTGCTGTTTGAAAGGGAAAGATTTTAAAATATTCCATGCAATACACATGCAGCTTAGCAAACTCTTCCAGAGAAAGTCAAACACATTCTTGTCCTAAGGTAAGGGGATATAGCAGAGGATCTAAAAAGATACAGCTGGCTACAACAGTCTCCATTTTTTTCAGCACAAAAAACCAGAATAATGGTAACTGTCAAGCCTCTAGTTACTTTCTGACAGCCCTCACATATCTTCTTGAAGCATCTGAGAGAATCAAACCCAACAGCTGCTTCTCTTACTTTCATACTGGACAATAAAATCAACACCACTTGAATACACGGCTCTGTGAACCTCCTGGAGTATATTTAGTTGTATTCCTACCCAAATTCTGCCCTACTTCAATATATTTGAATTGCGAACCTGTGGGTCTACACGGTAGCAACTTAAAGTTTCAACAAGTTCAGGCAGTCCTAAAAAGATTTTACCAAAAGTAAAGAGCAATTGCTTCTTTCATTAGGCAGTGGTAACTGCATTTTCTTACAAGGTAAAGCCAATTCCTGTATAAAAAACATGCCTGTTTCTATAACTTAAGGAGTTTACAGGATGTTAAAAATGGCACTCTGTATGATTTACCTTTTCTTTATCTTCATATACTCCTTTTGTTCTTTGAATTTCTTCTGAGATTTCAAGAAAGGAAATGTTACCAGTTTGACGCTCATCTAATCAGTCTACTTAGCAATCGATATTGCTAGTTTCAGTAAGAAAGATTAACTCCAGAATTGTGGTATGGCTGAGTTGGTGTTTTTTTACTTCCCTGACAAACCAGTGCCTTACCAATAAAGTATACCATATTCAGAAATCTTGATTTGATAAACAATTTTATTTTTTTTTTAATTTTAGTAAAGACTGCCAGAACTTTCAGTTAAGCATTTTGATCCAGTTACATGCACATGCCTAATCTTATTCTCCAACTAACTACCATGGGGACAGTATCCACAGCATCCATCAAACATGCTCCATAAAAATATTATTGTAATGATTGTTCATTTAAAAGAGAAATAATGAAGTGTTGTCTAAGTTGCTTTCTTTAGCAATAGCTATATCTACACAGCACAGTGGAGCACAGAAGAGTGTTGCTGGGTTATTTTGGGACAAGATTCCCTGGCTTACACTTTGTGTTACTTTGTGAAGGTAATATCCTGGGCCTTGAAGGAGTCCAGGTACACAGATAGCTTTGAATTAGAGCTCCTCAGTCCTGCGGCAATTTTTTGAGATTTCTTGAGAATGTTTTTTTGAATGGACATGACCAATGTTTTAAATATTTGTTATTAAACAACATTGAAAAATATCTTTGTTAAACCTTTGAAATTGTAAAATAAATTAATGGCAAAGGTACAGCTAGATTTTGAAAGAAATCTCAGAAAATTTCAGAAAATAATAAAATATTTTAAAGATAGAACTAAAGATAAAAAGTTCCTGCCAAATTCGACTGGTGTTTTCTTTTTCATTCTTGAATGTTTAATAACATTTGTGTAAACTTTGTAAAAATTGTATTTAAGTTTTCAAATCTTTGTTCTCATTATCTCAACATCTGTCAGAAGTAAAAATGTTAATGACAAAAATCTTTGAGTTTCTGAAACATTTCCCAGTTTTGTTAGCAATTTTCATACATAAATACAAACAATTCCTTTAACCTATCCATATTGGTAGCAATCATCACCGGTTACTGGGCGATCAAAACAGAAACCACAGGGAGAGACAAGGAAGACCATTTTATAAGTTTAAAATTTTGTTTATGGTAGTAGGATTTTTAACACAGAAATATGTCATTCCCAGATGCCAAGATCTGTTTGAAAATCTTCCTGAAGGTTCAGAACTAAGTACTTACATGACGTTAATAGCTCAGTCTCAACACTAGAAACCTCAGTACACTGAAAAAAACCCCATGATTAGAAACACATTGCAGTGTACTTTTTATCTGACAAGAAAAGTGGTTAAAATATCTCAGAAAGATGCAGATGTCAAACATTAATCATAACCAATACACATTGTTATGGTCCAGTAACTGCTGGTACTTAATTTCAACAAAATCACAATCCTCTCTCAACCTTTTCTATGTTGCTGTGTAAACATGACAGCAACTTTAAATCTTGTTGACAGTGACTTCCATACCTGTCAGCAGAGAGGCACCGCAGTTCAAAGAGTGCTGTACAGAAAGACACTTCTGAGTTCCACCCTGAGCTCCAAACTCAACAATGCATTTTGGGGCACAGCTGAATGCTAAGTCAAAAATGTCACTGCTTTACAAGCAATTAAACAATTAAAAAGTGTGGCAATGAAGCAGGGAACAAAAGTTAATTAGGAAAGAAAGTCAACAGGAATTTGAAGCAGGACAGAATACTTTTTTAGCTACCCTCAGAGACAATTAAATCAAACTTGTAAAACCTACAAATTTAAGCAAATTATATTTTCAGCAATATACACAGTTAATCATAAAAAATAAGAATATGATGTGTACTTCCATGCATATCACACATACCTGTCTATATACATAAAAGCTGTTACCCAAACCCCCAACCTAGTAACATTAAGTAAACTGTTATTAAAACATGATTTCCACTGCCATTCCAAAGGAGATACATTTGAGAAATCTGGGAAGAGTCAAAAGAGCAGAAACAAATGCTGCATAAATTCATTACCCATCCCAAGCAGATCTGTAGCTTATTTTCTTTTGTTTCACTGAGTACAATCAGATTTTTATTATTTCTTAAATTATCTATTTTTCTTTAGCAACATTCTGTTGATTTAAGTCACTCCAGATAACAACACACACAAAACCAGGTTCAAATAAAATGACTAGAAGAAATTCTGGATTCCAAAAGACATGCAAATGTGTCTGTAGGCAGAACATGATCATAGGATAAAAGATTTCAGGATAAACTGCAGACAAAAAAAGCTATGTCTTTTAAGCTGGTTTAAACAACATATTTAGTTTTTAAGCCTGAGTTTTCAGTGTATTTAGGGGTTTGAGTTTTTAGTATTTCTAATATTTATTCATGTGAATAACATAAAAGATCAGACTGAAGTTGTAGGTCTGTTTGTCTTTTAATATCTCAATAGTCATCCATCCCCAGAGAGCTATTTTAGCTACCAAAAGCATCAACACCCATAGGCTTCTGGTTTAACGAATTTCTATTGAAAAGATTTGGGATATTTCTAATTACATTCCAATCCTCTGAAGAGAATTCCTGTATTGTAACTGCAGCCTGGCATTACTGTCTGCAGTTTCTTGAACTAAATAAAGAAAGCTTTAGCAATTTGATTATTAGAACCTGGTTGGTTTCCCTGAACATTACAGTATGTTAAATGAGAAGCTGCATAAAACAATTAAATGAAGCAGGTGCATGTCAGATTCTGGTTTGGAAGACTGCCAATTGATCATCTCTACCAAGGTTTTATTATCTAACCAGAAACACATTTTGTTGATTCTTGGATTTTTCCCTCAAGAGGAACTTCTGCCAGCACTGGAAACAGCTCAATGAACAAAATGCTGTAGTTATAGAAGATTCAGGTAAATGCTCTGTAGCAAGAATTGTGCCCAACAGGCTTTTATTCTCCCGTATATGCATAGAGACACACATGCAGGCTGGTCTTAAAATATATTCCAACCTTCATGCCAATAAAAAAGCACAAAAATTACAGAGGGACATCAAAAAGAGAGACTGTTTTTCCACGGTCTTTGTGATAAGCACTAAAACAATGATTGAACAGAAAATCTCATATTTGGTAATTTGGAGGGCATATTTTCCAACTGGATAACTTCCTTTGGGCCCTAGTAAACAGCTGGAGGGGATGGATAGGTTATTTGGTAATATTGTCTACTTGGCTTTTCTTCTCCTTTCATCAAACTTTTAAATGGTTTGCAGTGGAAAAGCATGACTGTAACATCTTGTATTTATGCCCAGTGCATATCATTTGCAACAATGTCAGACAAAGTGACCTGACACACACTCATTCCATGACAAGAATGTTAACAGCTTTAATTGACATTTTAATGGTGCCTCTAGTTCTTGTAACGTATGTATTGCAGTATTGTCTAGGTCTACACTTGGACTAAATTTCAACCCCTGGGTACTGTTTTTTGCCCCCCACATGGGAAAATGTAAATCTATTAAAACAGATACTCCAGCACTTGCTGTCGTATTATTAGCTGCAGATTTACAGAAACATATTTTTTAAGCATCAAAAGTACTAGTTTAAAGAGTATTTAAATAATTTCAAATGCTAAGGTATTTCTTCCACTCTGTATTATAAAATATTTCAACCTGTTTATTGCTCCTTTTCTCAACTCAAGGATAGCACTCGTAGTATGATAGCACCTAATCGTACCTTTCCCCTCGGGGAAAGATTCTATGAATACTGATTATACATATTTACTTTGCATAGTTTTTAATATATATA
>NW_008627418.1:0-9015 GCF_000691845.1 Merops nubicus | reverse complement strand
GGTCCTGCCCTGAACCCCTATTTACACAGAACCAGGACACACATTTTGCTGAGAAATTTCTAACACCCTGACATTCAAAATAAGTTCATAACCTGGACCTAAATCCTGAATTTCTTCCCGAGGCATGTTTCATCCTCTCAAAGATTTGATCTGCCAAATAAAAATACTGGGAGTAGTGGGAGAAATAACAACGGTTTATCATTTGTATTTTGTTAAGAAAGCAATTTTATGTGTAGTGAAGATCCCCTAGGAACTTTCTTTTGACTGCAGTGACATCTACTGGTACTCTGAAAATTTTCTGAATATGAAGTAAGAATAAACACGTCAAAATTACAGTATGTATGGAGCCTAGCAGCATGATGGTTTATTTCTGAGTGGGAGAGCAGGGAAAAAAAGCAGACGTTTCAGAGTTCAGGCATGTATCCTCCCAAGGGCTGCGGGCTTGCTCATCTTTCTTGATGTAAGAATAAATTGTTCCAGTGAGAGAGCGCCAAGTTCAACAGAGTTTCAAAATGCAGAGAAACTAGATCATCTGATGCATGGGGAGCAGATTGTTACTCACTTTCTATTCTGGAGTTAATGAAAAGAGAGGAGAAGACTGCACCGGAGGGAAGAATTCAAGAATGCAGAGGGGTCTGCAGAAGCAGCAGTGCTGGCAGAGGTAGCGGCAGGCTGATGCGTAGCATCGCCAAGCAGCTCCTGCCCCGAGGCACTGAAATGAAACACAAATTCAGTGAAACCAGCACAGTGGTAAGCTAAGGAACTGAAATCCTGCACAGATCACCCTTGAGCATCCAAACCCCGTCTCCTTCCTTGTGCAGTGCACGATTAGTTACTGCACCTCCCCTTGAGAAGACTGGATCCTCAACAGCACTGTTGAAGTCTACATCTTCCTGCTCTTCACTAACATAGTCCTCGTTCCGTCTCTACCTTTCAAATAGACAGCAGGCACTTAACAAAACACTGTATAGGAACTAAGAATTTTTATAAGGTACTCAGGTATTTTGCACTGTAAATTCTCTCCTTCCATGTCTTCTTTATATTGAATTTTGGTGTAAATTCCTAAGAAGAACGTAAAATATATTACTACTTATGAAGTGTCACAAAACATACCTTTGAAGCAACACAATGTGTAGTAATACATGCAAAACTTATTTATACATAAGGATCCCCCTCATTTTCTTTCTCAAGCAAAACAAAAATCTTGTATACTGCAACTGTGCTCTATTTTGCAATACGCACACTAGAGAAAGTATTTAAAAATGTGTCATTTTCTTAATAATGCAGAATAATGGCATATGAGTATTTTGAAAATTGGTACTGAATATATTCAAATACTAAATATTTAGACTGAGAAACATATCAAGAAATATTGCCCAATGGCAATAATTTAATGCTAGCCAGACTCAGAAAGCTGCATTGTCCAACACATTAAATTATTCTGTTCCCCTCTGCCCTTCGGTTAAAATCAAGAAGATGTATGCTAATAAGAATATTGGGCCATCGCCCTGGACTTTGCAACCTTTGACTTTATACATGAATCTATCCTGTAGCCATTTAGAGAAGCAGGGGAGCAAATGAGTCATGGGAAGGAAAGACATGTCACAAATATCGAAATTAAATGCAAAGGGAAATGACAAGTACTGGAAATCTGAGCTGCCTAACAAGCAACAGATAGTAAAACAAGGCTAATGGTAGAAATAGCAAATAATACAAGAAGACAAATAATGGAAAGAAAACACAATAACATAAAAGAATGAAAACAAATAGAGAACTAATGGTATCATTGATCCTAAGGAATTTTGAAAGGGTAGGAAAACAACTGAAACAAGCAAAGCTCTAGGGAAAATGCTAAATTAAGACACAGTACAAAATAAGATGACAAAATATTCACTTAGAGCCTTCATCAGAAGCATCATAGTTGTCGTTGGTGGACTCTTTGACTCTCTTCCTTGTTTTTTGTGTAACTTTAGTATATGCTATTTGACTTTAATCTATTTGTTTTCTGGCACATAAGTACATGCAGATACTCTCCTCAGGACTGTGGAAGTTTTTTAAGATCTTTGGCCATCAGTTTACACCTTGAGTAGCCCAAATGACTTGCAGAAACTATACTTGCTAAGCAAGGCAGAATTTTCTCCAAGTTCATTTATTGATTCTAGAGAAAAAAAAAGAAAGAAGAAAGCATGAAAATAAAGATGAAAGGCCACAGCCTTATCTGAAATATATGTGTAGTTAGATGGGCTTCTGATTTATATTACTTAGGAAACTCACCTTGAGGTTCTGTCACTGTGAAAGAACTTCTGAGGGTGATATTTGCTAACAGGGCACAGTCTAGGGACAAAACAGATTCATAATTGAGAGCACTATTTACTCACACTAACTTGAGGCACCTTCATCAAGCATCTGCTCTGAGTCACACCTGACTGGACACTCTGTGTGCATGGACTTTACATGGAACCAACGGAAGGTACAGCAAAAATGAAAAGGCTTAGAAGTAGCTATACCAACATATTTATGAAAGAGATTACTAGGGCGAAAATAGTACTCAAACATGACAATATTTGAGACCTTAAGGAAAAGGTAGAAACAAACTTTCCCACCTCTCAAGGTCATGCCTGCCTTGAGAAAACTAATAATGGGATTAAACTGAGAGTGAAACTTCCATCCTTTAAATAAAAGTCAGCAGCATTGTAGAGCCCTTTTGATTTCATAGGGCACTCATTAAACATTCTGAGAATAGGGGGTTTCCATCTTAATGCTGCAGTCATGTATCTGAGTAGCTCTGTATATAGACATATAACTAAAAATTTCTCTATGAGTCTCATGGAAAAAGACTAGGACTTGGAAATTTTTCTTACTTGCATTATTTTACATTGTTACTTTGTATTTTCAAAGGGCCATCAAGCGAAGACCATCATCTAAGTGAAGTAATCATCCAAAATGCTTGAATATATTCAAGAATCAGCCCCTAAGCATAGCTTCCAAAGAAATTTATTTTTCTGTACTTCTGCTCTATTTTACAAGGTGTTTAAGTGTCTTAATATGATTTGTCAGTTGAAGTGCAATATTCACCAGGATATTTACCCTACTGTCTTTTCTGGGGCTTTTGAAAAAAAAAAATAAATCAGACTGGAGGGCAGACGGCTTAATATAAATCATAAAACATTTCATATTAACTGCAATTTTAAAATAAAAATAAATTTAAAAAAACAAAAACAAAAACACATTTTGAACCTGGAGTCACGCTTTGAGATATATCATAACTGATTCCTTACTACTAGCAAACAGATCTTACCTAGAGAAGCAGATATGATGCAATTCCTAGAGAAGCAGATATGATGTAATTCCAAATTTTTGCTTCAATTAAATTTATGAATCTATTTAAAACAGAACAGAGAAGAAATTTGGAATATACTTTAATTCTATTTAACAAGACATTACAGCTTGGAGAGTAAAGACAGGAAAACCTGAAGATATTGAGTTATACCAGGCATAACTAATTTAATAGATTAAAAATTGCTTTTAGAGTTAAACAACAGGGAAAAAATAGTACAAAAAATAGTGACTATTTCTGACATAAAGGATATTTATTTAAAAATTATTAAAAAGTGGCATCAGTAGAAAATGTGGTTGTCTGTACATTAGAGAACAGAAGGCATTAAATAAACCTTCTTCAAAATAAATGTCATGGAAGCAACCACAAAACAGACAGCAGCAGGTACCCAAAGTTGCAGATTTATTGTAACTAAAATTATGCATCACTCTTTCCAACAAAATTAAATTCCAAATTCGGATGTCAATCAGGAATGTACTAGTACATAAATAATTCCTAAGCTTTAAGAAACATTCTTTATAGAAAGATGAACTAAAATGTGTGCCCAGGCACACATAAAAGGAAAAACCTCCTACACAAGGCTACCTAAAGGGAATCCCTCATCCAACAGGGGTGAGAGCTCACTCAAGTGTATATCCTTAGGAAATTTTCATTCAACAAAGTGCAGGAGGTGTGAGTACCCACTGAACCCACGGAAGTATCCTCAGATGGCACCCCCTTCCACGGAGAGGAATCACAGCTGCAAGGCCCAGTGGCCTTTCATGATTACTTAGAGCATGCACGTAACACAAAATTGCAGGGGTTTCAACCTGGTCCACATTGCCTTAGGCAGCAAGGTACTGTGAAATGCAATTTGCAAATACATAAAAATTAAAACAGTGAGGGTTTTTGTCCCCAGAAACAATAATAAAACATGAGCTTAATTGAATACAATTATTTCCAAGGGTAAGCATTTACAACTTTGCCTAGGGGATGAGTCACGTAAAATTGATGCTCAGCTCTTTGATTCTTGAACACACCAAACTAGTTGTTACGTGCTGAGTTTGCACAGGCAAACTAATCTACATGGGACTACCTGCTTACATTCTGTGTTTGTGAAAATATACATAAACATGATTATACTCACAGGTATGTGTAATTCTTGCAACTTCCCTGCTGCACAAGCCTTTCAAAATATATCCAGAAAAGAAAATGAGAATATTTGAAATTAGCTGAAAAATTACATCTGCAGCCTAATATGAATTTTGCTGAGGAATGATACTGTTTTTCAATGACATACTTTGAAGGGGATAAGAAAATAGAACATGAAATAAATTATGGAGTAAATACATGTTTTAAATTCAAAGTGAAGGTTACTATGGCACTTCAGACCAACAATACCTTCCATATAGCTACAAACATTCTCTCTCACATAAATGGTAATAAATCAAAAAAAAAAAAAAAAAAACAAAACACAATCCCCTTTTTATTTCCTTGTGGAAAAATCCATATACAGAATTAATGCTAATCAAACCAAGGTTGGCATGTCACGAAAAAAACATTTGTATTTTAGTCTCCTACTCTTTAGTGCTGGAAATCACAAATTTTCAAGTTCATAGTAGTATGCCTTTTATCCAAATATCTTGATGTGCTTCACAAACTTTAATTAAGCTTCACAGCATGCCTACCAGTCAGGCAGAAATTATATTATTTTCAGAGAAAGTGTAGCATGGCCTTCATTCCTTATATCTCTGCTCTGATTACATACTGCATTATCTCCACTGTGATGTATTGTGGAAAAATTTGTAATAGCAAAGCAAAAGGCCTCAGTATGCCCAAGCTCTACTAAATAATTTTCTTTGCTTTTATTTCTTACTTTTTTGATACATTAAATGTTGCATTTTTTAGCTTTACTTTTAAACTCACATATGTCTACCTCAAGTGAGGTTATCATTAAGAGACATTTATGGTTTTCTTTTACTTTTATATAGAAAGATTTTTACTTTAGGCTGCATTTTCCCCTAGAATCAACTATGGAAAATGTATGTATGAAAAGTGCACAGAGACTATATAGAGTTGTAAATTATTTGTTACAGGAATTGTACTTTTCAAAGCACAAGTCCTCTATTTCTACATTGGCAAGCACGTAGAACAGTATGACCACTTATTCTTTTGGGACATCTGAATACCCTGATAAAAGAAAAAATAATACCATATTAATAAGTGATCCTTTCCCTCCTTCAGCTTTTGTCTTAGGGTTTATGCTTCATTAATTACAGTGCTATAAAGAAAGCCACCATTTCTCCAGGACAGACTGAGAAAGTTAGAGAGGTATATTCATAAGTTTTTTGCTACTTGCAGTTGCAATTTTAGTGATCCTGTCATGCGCCTGGCCAAAAAAACACCTTCAGCTGGCAAAATAGGTTTCCATACAAACCCTTTGAATGGTTTGGTATTGTATGTATGATTATGAAAAATACATTTACAAAATAAGAACAAACTGTTTGATTTAACAAAGTGCAAATACTTTGACGATGACACTAAATTATGAAAGCATACGTCACCAACTCTCTTTGATATCCATGGTTCAGAGCAACAATTTAAAAAATGTGGCTGAAATGTAGCATACGCAGCTCAGTCAACCAGACATACATCAGAAGAACTTACTGTGCAATAGTAAAACTTTGTAATAAATTCTAATACCTGAAGAGTTAAGGAGAAGATCCGCAGGACTGTTCCTAAAACATGGAGATGGGAGTTGTTGTACAAAACTTTACAAAGCCCAAGAAAAAGACATTAGTGACAAAGAGGTCAAAGTATCATGAAAAGATTGGGAGAGTATGTATTGACCCAGCTTGTTTGAGAAAATGTTATTGAAAATTGATGTGGTAGGCAACGCTTTATGAGAAGCAACAAAAGTCAAAACAAAATCAGACCTGGTAGCACAAAGCAGTTTCTGTTTCAATAGACCAGCTTTTCTCAAAAGCATAGTATAAATAGTGCTTTAATTCCAGTTAGCATGGGATCCTGCCATGGGCCCTCCTCATGCGGCATGGTCAGTACTGTCAGGTTCACTTGCACAGATACAGGGCCTGTATCTGTGGCCCTCCTTGGTGTCATTCAGTGACAAAGGGGACTCAGATAAAAGCTCTCTTTCTAAACTTTTTATGAAAGTATATATATGTATTTCAATGTTGATGAAAAAGTTATCCATAAAAATTTGTAGCTTACATGTCGTTATGTTATCTTCTACCATATGCAGGTCCGTGTCTATATGTTTGTCTGCTTGCATTATTTTTTCCTTTAGTAAAACTTTAATAATTTCAAGCTATAATTAATAAAATTTTTATTATCTTTAATAAAAGAAGTTATCTAAAAATCTAGATACACCTATCAGTCCCACATAATTTTTCTAGAAGGATGTATTTAACCTCAGTGTCATTAAGAAGTAGCCATAGCTATGACATATAAATTGCTAGCAAAGGAGTGACTCTTGCTATTAATACATATTTATAAATCCTATTACCTTGAAAATTTTACTTTATAAGGGAGCTCATGGATGTCACAAAACCTCCTTACTGCACTTCTCCCTTCTGGGTGTACCTGCACTCTGATTCTGGATGGTGCTCCATCAAAATGTTGCTTTGGGTTATGCAGCTTTGCTGACTGGCAGGAAGTCATTCCAGCGTGAGATAGCTGCAGTGAAATAAGGCCTAACCGGCAGCGTCATGGCCGCAGGGACAGCTGACGGGCTGAGTCCTGCCCAGTGCAAGGCAAGCAGCTCCCAGGCCTGCCGCTTGCCGCAGCAGCCAAACCCTGCCAGGCTAGGCACATGCCCCCTCTGACTGGCTCAGCACAGGGGTATTGACTGCTTGCTCAGCTGCTTTGCTAATTGCACATGCACCAGCTTGCAAGGCTCGAAGTGTGGCTGCGCCAGAAAGGGGAGAGGGTCCACTGGACTCCTGGCTGCACTTAGATTGGTCCAGCCCTGAGACTGCATCAGCACAGGGCTGGACCCCAGGACGTCAGCATTTTCCTCCACTGCTGCAGGTAGCAGTGAGACTGAAACTGGAAAGAGGGGACATGCCATTATCTCCCTTCCAGAAATATCTTCCTTCGTATTACTGAAAATGAATGTTTTCTGCCTACAGGTATTTCATGGTACATGTTATAGATTGCCAAAATATTACTTTCTGTATGCATATCCCTTCCATTTTAAAATCCTTTTGCATGCAATCAGAAAAAGTAAGAAAAAGCTGATTCCTTGCAGGCCACAGAGTCTGAACTGAAAAATTTGTGTCTTCAGATTCTAGGTAGATGGTATTTATCAGCTTAGCCTCTGTATAAATTTGATTGAACCTCCTGAGACAGTTTGGCTGCTGAAGAGATAATAAGAAATCATTAATATTCTGCAAAATTTTAAAATATTTAAGAACATGCTGTCGTAGCAATAACTCCTCATGTGATAGCAGCTCCTAAAAATACTCCTGAATTCATTATACAATTAGCATATATGTGAGTCCCAAAAGAACCATTTCATAAACTAGTATTTTTGAGGGCCTACTGCCAGTGCATTAATGTTCTTGGTGCTATAAAATCGATGGAAGAAAGTCTCTGTTATGAATAGAGACATTTCCTTTACAGAGAAATCTAACTGATTTACATGACCAAACCCTTTTGGGCCCTTTGGAAAATCTGGTTCCTCAAAAAATCATGTAGTATGAACAGTGTTCTCACTTCGTAGTTTTTTATCAACAACAGTAAACTTTCATCCATTTCTGAAAACATTGTCTTTAAAATCAGGTCAGACTGAACAGGTTCTGAAATGGTAGATTTGGCATTTAACTCACAATAGCACTTACTTGTAATATTCAGGGATCTCTTCTGCTTTATTGACATGAAAGATAAAGAAAATTTTGAGGTCTCTTTTACAAATTGGCCTCCAAAGGAATATTCTGTTGTTCACCTAGAGGAGTATGACTTAATTCAAATGTCATTTTTATACACGAAGACAGAGTTTCAAAGCAAGGAATAGATCTCCATATTAAATCATTGTGAGTGCTTCAGTTGTAAAAAGTTGCTTGCATGAGCATTGTGTCAGTAGCTTCGTTACGTTCTTCTGCTTGACAGATGTGGAATAGCCTGTAACACTAAGACATTGTTGCAGCATAAGCTTACTCAGCACTTTTCTGGTGACCAAGTATATTAACAGTAGAGTTGTCACAAAGTACCCTGAGACAAATGTATATTAATACGAAATACTAGGTCCTGCTAGTTCATGGTGACTTTCATTTTCATTTCCTAAAAGGGCAGTGATTAATGAAGTCTCTATATGTGGGATATGATTAGAGAAGAGAAACTCAGTTATCCAAATACAAGCAAGATCTGTCTGTCGGAGACATCACAGCTGAGCTGTGACTCATCAGCCAGAGAGTGAGGAGTGAGGGATGAAAAGTAAGTGGCTCATCTGTTGGAAACAACTTGCAGGAAATCACTGCTCTAGGACTAGATCTGTCACCTACATGATATATGAGCCTTCAGAGGCAGAGGCAGATGTCTCCTGAAGATATCGACAAACCCTATTCTAATTTACATTTATAATAGAAAAGCCACAATAATTCAGCTTTTCCAGACTGCCTAATCCCAGTCCACCCATGTGATACCCCTTGGCCAAGACCTTAGAATCATAGAATCATAGA
>NW_008627417.1:0-11843 GCF_000691845.1 Merops nubicus | reverse complement strand
CAGGTAAATGACATCAGTTGCTTACCCTAGTTGTATTTTACTTATTTTTCATGGTTTCCTTTTGCAGTTTAATGCCAAGGTTAACAGTGAAGCCATTGAAATGTTTTTCCTTTTGCCTGGTCCACATTTTGCCTATCAGTAGCCTTTTCCTCTGAACAATATAATCTTGTTTCAAGTAAAAATTACAAGTTGTTGCTAAAACTTGGAAGAGTGTGTTTGTGTACACTCATTGGTCTACATGATGTGAATACCAAAAAACTCTAATTGAATTTTATTCCTAGGCATGCTTTGTCATTTTTCTTCAAACTTGTCTTTTGATGTATAGTGGAGATGATGATGGATGTTGCAGCACTGTGCCTGCTCCCGAGGGGCAGTTGCTTTACCTATTTGTGCAACGTGTAGCAGAAACCACATGATTGTTGTGTTTTTCAAGAAGCCTAAGTGGAAGATCAAACTGGGGTTCACACGAGGTGGGATTAGCCTCCAGATGAAGTCATGCCTCCACACATTCCTATTCCCTGACACTCTGGCATGATTATTAAAAAAGTATAAACAGGCAGGACTGGGTGTGGGCAGAAAATACACGTCTCAAAAGAAATTAGCTTGAGCCTGAGCGTGTTAGCAACACGCTCAGCAACTGCATAGCCCTCTTTTTGTTATCGTGCCATTAGGCAGCACTGGCTGGACTCAGTCTTAAAAATTCCCTTGTACTGTTCCTTTCCCATGTACTCCATCTTAAAAATGCAATCCTAGGTTGTGTGAACAGAAAAAGGCAAAAGGAAGAACGTTTCTGCTCATGGACAGGGAAGCTCTCTTTAACATCTTGGGTTTACCTTTGGCCAGTTTGTTTCATGGGGAGCTGCATAGGCTGGTGGTTTTTTCTTTTGTTTTCTCCTGTGATATCAGGTGGGGTTCACTGAAAATGAGACATAGATGTTGTGACAGTGCTGCTGGAAACTGAATTGGAAGATGTTACTTGGCATCCAAAGTTGCTCTGGAACATCTTTACTGGATATTGCTTAACCCTATGCCCCAGACCTTTGGACTGCTGATGAGTTCAGGGGTGGGGAAGAGGATAATGCATTTCCCTGAGGATTGCAAGTGTTGGAGCAGTCATTAGGGAGAGACAGGAAAGGACCGTGATAATTGGCTTCTGACAGATTAGAACATGAGAACATGATTTGGCAGGGCAGAGAAGCCATACATAGAGTGCCCAGTTAATTTTGATTTTAATGTTCTTAATTTCATAGATAGCAGGTAGGACTGGCAAAGGAATTTGGACTAGAAATTCCCTGTAGTAGGTTGATTGCTTGAAGCGCCTGACTGACCATATCTGTCGCAAGAGAATTAAATGCACTCTGCTGATTCACTTATTTCTTGCTGGTTCATCAGCTTAGGCTGAGGGAAGTTGTGCACTTGAGAGTATCTGGGAAAAGGAAGAAGATTTCAGTAAGTTTGAGGGGACAGGAACACATACACAGAGATTATTCTCCCCTTGTGTATGTTGCTGTTTCAGAAGGCTGATTATTTAAGACAGAAAATGATACTGTATGTGCCTGACAAACTGCAGGGTATTTCTGCTGCGGCAGTGAACCATGACAGCATGGTTTCCATCATGGGCTGGGACTTCTATTCCCTCTCCTATCAGTCTGCTTTTTGGACTCTCAGCAAGGGCTCTATGGCCACGTGTCTATCTGTAGTCAGAAAAAAAGGCAAAGCAAGACAGAATCCAACCAAATTGTCCTGCCTTGGCTCAGGAAACTACACAGGTGTTGCTGGGAGAGGCGCTGCAGCAGTACTTCAGTGATTATAAAGGTCAGTCTGCATTTCCACGAATGTTCCTGTTTCCAGCAATGTGGAACTCGGCTGTAAAGATCAGTTCGGTCTGCACGGAGGTTTGGCGCAGTTCTCAGAACATGAACCTGTTTGCTTTAGCAAAATGTGCTGAAGATGCAGGAGTGGGAGTCATTAAGATAACAGACGGTGCAGTAAAAACACGTGTGACTGTGTGATTTATCATCTTGGCTCATGCCTATCGTCTCTGCCTGCAGCCTGTGGAAAGTGAGCCACAGCCTTTCACAGGCATACCTGAGTGAAGAGCTTAGCCCAGCTAAGAAATTACCTCATAATGTGTCAGAAATGCTGCGTCATCCTTTTCAGTATTTTCCAGAGTTTTCAAAATTCCCTTATAAGACGGGTGCAGCCTTCCCTTCTTTTTTGTTTTCATTTGTCCACTTAATTTGATTGTTTTGTTTCTGCCCCATCTATCTCGCTTTCCACAGCTCCCATAAAAAAAAAAAAAAAAAAAAAAAGGATGTGCTTGGTTTTGTTTAACAACTTAAACTTGAGCGGATTTTTCTGTTGCCAACGATTCCCAGTTGGTGTGCAATGGAAATCTACCCATGAACTCACGCGGCTGAGACTGTGGAAACAGGTGGGTTTTTTTCTAGTGAATCCCAACCCCACAACTGGCACAGAAAGGACAGCACATGTTTTAGGAATACTTTGAAGTGGTATTTTGAACTTTGAAGCTAATGGGTTCAGAAACGGAAAATGACAAAATGACAGAGAGGAACTAGTTGAGCTTCTGTTTGTTTCTGAGCATAACTGACTGTTTCCAGTGGTTGAGAGCACACCATGCCTTGCTTCGGGCAGGAACGGGGCACAGGGGCGTGAGCATCTCTCCTGGGACGTGAGTGCAAAGGGACCACAGTGGAGTCATGTGCCAGCAGTGGGGTCCCCTCAGTGTATTCCTGCGTTTCACAGAGGCAGGACAGAAGGGGTGGCCTCTGTCTCCCTCTGACACCATAGGGTGGATCTAGCTCTCCAGTGGTTTCCCCATTTGCTGTGTTTGGTGTGTGAGGTGATGAGAAGGGGAAAGGATGCTGGCCCAAACTGCAAGTATGAGGAGACTTTAGGCCCAGCAGCAGCAGAACATGGAGGAAAAGCAGATGCTGAGTCTCGCATTTGAAGCATGGTCTGCTTTTCATGAACTCATCTTTCAACACTACCATGAATTTTTCTTTGGGGACAACTTGGAGCCTACTGTAAACAAGGTGCCAAACTTCCAGTTATTTTGTTCCATTTCCTTTCCCCTAGATTGTAATGGTTTTCTATGGCACACAGAAGCAATACAAAAATCATCCTGGCCTTTTTTTTACACCATTAATGAAAATTCCTTCAGCCCTTGGTGACATGGGACTTGGGGTTTGCTGCTGCATGCCTGTGTGCAGTAGAAACCACGCTCACAGTGACGATGATTTTTGATGTCAGCTCTTCACATGTCTGGAGGACTTTTGTTCTTGTTAAAGGTTTTTGTGTCTTGTTTGAAAAAAAAAAATGGTCAAGAGATTGATTTTCTTGGGGAAGATTTCTATGAATAGAAAATTAATTCATCCATTTGGATTTCACCAAAGAATTCGACATCAGGTGGCTTTAAAATATATTTAAAATGTTTATTTAAAATCCAAGTCAAATAATTTTTAACAAACTGTCTCAAGATAGAAGAAACTGACTTTTTGGAGTAACTGTATTGTTTATTCTTTGTATTGCAGTAGCACCTAGAGAACCCTATTGTGCTAGATGCGGAACAAACTTAAAACAGAGATGGTCCCTGCCCATATGAGCTTACAGCCTGCAGCTTAGCCTGTGCACCGTGCTGCTGGAGGAGTCACCAGGCATTTGTTCTCATTACATTCTTCTGCCATTTGAGCTGGGCTCTTCTGGAACAACGAGGTCAAAACTGCAGACTTAATTTCCTCACTGCCCCCAACAGAGTAAAGATCAAGTAGAAGGCAAGTTTCAGAGAGCTGAACAACTTGCCCTTTCCCACTGTATGTTCCTCAAACTGATTTTTCACATGCTATAGATACCAAGGCTGTGGCTGAGCCATGTGGGCTTCCTGAGATCACTGCTGCTCCTTGAAGAGCTGTGGTTTCCTTGCTCCCAGTGTCTTCAGGCAGATAGAGGTGTTTGGATAAAAGGAAGCCTTTTCAGTGGTTTGTTTTATATTATTTATAAAAAGACTTTTTCTTTTGCCTTCTAAAGTTTTCATTCTCATTCAGTACCTTCCCATGCTTGCTGCCATGCAAGGGGAAGGATATAACAAAAAGCAAACCTCACATCACACGTGCACGTTGTCATCATCAAAGTATCAAAAACAAAGCTTGCAAGAGCACAAATTTGTATAAATGTGGAGAGAGGGGAAAAAAAAAAAAAAAAAGGACACTGACTAAGCACATCAGACCAACTTGTCCCTTTGGGTAGCTTTATGTTAGGGTGGAAGAAACTCCACCAATTGTTTGAGCTTGGGTCACCATCCCATCCTTTTCCACCTCCTTTTTCAACCTTCAGGTGTAGCTGGGATTTATCTCTTCTGATTTACACAGCTTTAGAGAGACAGTCCCAGAGAGGGTTGAATGAGAAATCCTCAACATTGCTTCATGCTTGAACAAGTTTTGAGGTCTTAGGGTCAAAAGAAGCTAAAAGATAATTTCTCTAGACCTGTCTGATCACTTCTCTGCTTTCACTCAGTGGCATGGGCTGGCTCCTACAGGCTGCAAAGATGATGGGATCATGCAAATGAATAGGAACTGGCAACTTCCCTGTGATTGCTTTTGGGCAGATCCCATCTCCTGTTTGCCCCTGTTGTCCACCAAAGAGCAAAGGAGAGCCATTGTGCTTCATTTGCAGGGGTGTGAAAAGGATGGGGTGCAAGAAGTAAACCCAGAGCAAAAAATCTAATTAAGGATAACAAACACACAAGTTGGAGAAAGGGAGAGAAAAGGTCTGGATGTTGGCAAAGAGGAGAGCTGAGCTGTGGTTTCCAGTGTGTACTAGAGCCTAGCTCTGACTGAAGCCACATGGCTTGTGAATAATACTGGCAGAAGCAGAGCAACTGGCAGTTTGGCATTGTGTTAGCAGAGGACAAAGACAGCTCTTTCTACTGAGGTGCTTCTAACTTACTACTGCCCCCCCATCCCAGCAATAAATAAATAAATATCCTGAAGCCATGTGTGCCTTTGCAGCTCAGCAGAGCTGTCTCTGAACCCCTGGTCAAGGAGATCCCATTTTTGCCCCATGTCCTGCCAGGCAAGGGCAATGTCAGGGAACAGCACTTGCAAAACACCAGCCAAACACAGAGTGCTCTGAATCCAAATCCCTCTGCCTGCAAATAAGAAAGTTGGATTTCTGATTGCTTGTTTCTCAATACTTTGTCACAGACTTCCTTTGGAGATGGGGAAGATGAAAAAAATGGGATGAGTGCTCCCTGGCCCAAGCTCAACATCCAGAATCTCTGCTTGAGCTCTCAAGGAGGAAGGGCTTCCTCAAAGAAGTCTCCCGTCTACAACCTACGATGCAGTACGCATCTCTGGGAGATGCACAAGATGCTACCAGTAGGCTTTGAGGTTACTATACCCAGTTTCCCTGTAGCTAAGGAAGAAACAAAAATATTCTTTACCTCTGTAGAGGTGGGTCTAGATCTAGTCATCTGAATCTTGCATACCCCAGCAGTCTGGGGGAGCTTGGATGTGGACTCCAGACTGTGATCTGGTACAGGGACAGGCTCAAATAGATACTATTTGGATGTGAATCCAAATCCAAGTTCCCGCAGATTTCTGGCTGAGGGTTGACTAGGAATTCTATATCTAATTCCACAAAAGAAAAAGAAACAAAAAAAACTACAAAGTAAAAGGTGCTTTAAAAATACCATGAGGAGAGAAACTGCCTTGGAAATAAATAATGAAAATAACAATGTTAATAATTCTGGTGTCACAGCAACTCTGAAATTCAAGTAGTGTGCACATGCCTACAGCACTCTCTCACAGCCGCTGTCGGCGCGGCCTGAGGTTCAGAGCTCAGATTGTGTCCCCTGGTTCACTGAAACAACCCAGCTCCTCCCTGGCACTGGAATGGATTTGGAGAGAAGGGGAGAGGAAAGGTGGATGCGGTCTTTGCGGATAGTCGTGCTGTACTGTGCCCACCCGATGCCGCGCTTTAGCAGGACGAAGACGCAAAGTTCTCTTCTTTCTGTCCACATCTGTCATGCCTGAGGTATAACGGCCGTGCTTCAGAGCTGGAAAGGGTATTGCTTCAGATAGTCCCCCATGCGCCTGGGCAGCGGGAGCTGGTCCACCTCGGCTGTGGACTTGTTAATCCGCAGCCGGCACAGGTGCTGCAGGCTGGGGATGTTGTCCCTGCGGCTGAGCGGCCGGATGAGTTTCAAGTGTACTGCAGCTGCTGCCATCTCTTTCTGCAGGGGAGGTAGAGGAGACGGAGGCGGGTACGGGGCCTCGTTCTTGCTGTCCGTTGTGCAGGATGTAACGTAGTGCTGGATGAGGCTGACCACGTCTGGGAAGGCCAGGATGCGAGGTTTGGACAAGTAGTTTGAGTCTAGCCGGAACTTGCTGTCAGTGTATTCAATGCGCACGTTGGTGGGACCTCGATTGGTCTTGACGGAGAGCGTGAACAGGTAGCTGGGGTGGGTGCTGTCCCGTACCAGGAAGGTGCCCTCGGGCATCTTCTGGAGATGCTGCTTGGCCTCACTGGCAGTGATAGACCCCCAGTACCAACCTGGAAAAGCATTGGGAAAGAATGTATTAAAGGACTGGCAGTATATTTAGGGAAGCCCTGAAGCCTACTGAGTTCAGGGCCTGAGAAGCAATGAGGCCCTGGACTTGGAAAGGCCTTCAGAAATTAAGATCATGTCAGGTTCTCTCTGTTTCATACCTATGCTTGTCACTGTTATGCTGGGACTTGGGATGAGGATGGCTGCTTTAGTGGCTGCTGCAGTTTACAGAGAAAGATGGGCCTCTGTGCAAGTCTTTCTCCTGATTCAGTGACAAAAAAACAAAGCTCTAGCTCATACTAGGTTCATGAGACCAGTTTGTAGAGACTGAAAGTACACTTGCTGCATCCACATGATTCAGCCATGACTGTGACAGAACCAAGTTCCTATCTGAAGTGGGATCAGAAGATTCTTCCTGAAGCTCAGACGACAGAGTTGGCTCCAGACTCCCTGTAGCCTTCTGACCCCGTGACTTTGTGAGTTGAGCCTTACCAGATTCTCGCAGATAGGAGAAGGTTTTTGCAATGCAGAGAAGGTCTTCTTCAGGATCTCGTGTCTGAGGTGGGTTGCTGTCTGGAGTTGGTGCTGCAAAGGCAGGGGAGGAGGACTCCTGGAAGGCCATAACTGGGAGAGGCTGCATGATCGGCTCTGACAATTCCACTGCAATGCCCCTGGGTGACGGTCTCCTGATCTTTTCCTCCGCCAGCAAAGGATGAGGTCTGAAATGAAGGGCATATGCTGCTATTTTTCCTTGCCTTGAAATAATTTGCACTGTCTGCTAAGCACACATTACATTTTCTAAACAGATCCTCAATATGATTTTTTCAAAGAGAGAGAGGCAAGGGGAGGAAATGACACAGCTAATGATGAGCCCTTAGAAACAGGGAGAGTGAGCTGGTCTCTTTCACCTTGTAAAAGGTCTGTCTTACAATTTAAGTTGATTTGAAACCTGGTATTTTTAGAAAAAAAATTTAGTTTCAGAGGCAATAAGGTTCATCACAGCTTTACAGCTTCACTCTACATCATTCCAATGCCGGAACGTTTCTTTTCTGTCAGTGGGTTTGTTAGTCATGTAATATATATAATTAGAAGCGGAATTGGGAATAGCTTGGGTTTTGTCCTACCCACTTTCTGCTCAAGGCTGACCTGATCCTAAATGTGTGCCTTAGTACCCAGAGTGAGCTGATCTTGTAATAGAATAATGGGAATTCTTGTGGAATTCTTGTTTTAGCCAGGCCTGTGCACAGTACGCAAACCCTAGTGTTCAAGAGCCCAATGAGGCCTCAGTGCAGCTGTAATCCCTGATGGATTACAGCAGCAGGAGGTCCTGACATCACTGGGCTGCTGTGAACATTAATCCCTTTGTGGCCTAAAGAGAGAGTTAGTATAGCTGTTGAGCATCTAAGTGCAGTTTCACAAAGCCTGCAGCTCTCCTGAGCCATGTGTATGCTCCTCCTCTGCAGCATGGAGATTCCTAAAGGAAGGCAGAGCTCCAGGGGAAGGATGAATGTTGAGAGCCGAGGGAGTTTTCACTCCCAGGCAAGCTCCTGAGGAAAGCCACTAGTTTCAGTCTTCTAGGCTCTCTGCCTTTGTGTGCCCTGTGCTGCTTCATGTCCTCTGTTACATCCCCCTCACAGGCTCACTTGCTTGAGGTGTTCTTTCAGACTCTTAACCTAAAGGCAGGCTGAGTGTCCAGAGGAATACAACACAGCCCTCAGTGTGAGACCATCACAGCACCACAGGGGCTGTATGGCTAAAGGCAGCAGCCACGTCCTCCCATGTCACTGAAGAGAGAGGCGGAAAGAGACTCTGAAGCCATAAGCACTTCCCTTCCAATCTTCCTCCTTCTCTGGGCCTTATGTTAGCAGTAACACTTTAGGTACGCACATAAATGGGTTGTAAACCGATCTGCACCTCATGGTAGCTGCACTCCACCTCCTTAAAGTGCTGAGTCTCAAGTATGGGATAGGGAGCAGGAAGAAGGGATTCTGGGGAAAAGCAGATTAGAGATAACCTGGAAACAACTTTACGGTGATTTGGGAGTGAGAGCCACAATCATTTCTGTGACTGTGCATTTCTAATAAAACCATGTAGGTTTGGAGTAAGGTTTTTATAAAGCTAATGGTAAAATTGAATCTATGGAGAGACACTTCTTGCCCATGCAATACATGGCAAAGACCCACTATTCTGTTGGTATTTAGAAAATAACATTATTATTATCATATGTCAAATCACATTTCAGAAGCAGAATATCTACTTGGCATTCATGGCATTTGATCCTCCAAACCTGGCTGGCCCTTATCTTCACCAGGCACCTTTGATGACAGGGACTGTGTCTTCAGTGGCTTTCACAGAACAGTGGGTCTGAATATACTTTTATACCTGGAAATAGAATTTAAGGGGTTTCTCGACAGCTAAGTCCCACCTGAGTTACAGTAGGTAACTGTAGGTGCTGATGGCTGCATTTTTAAAGGTATCTGGATATCTCCCTTTTAATGTGATGAGTCTACACAAACGTCTAGCTATCTGCCTTCTTGGGGACAGGAGACTCCTGATTCTCCATTTCCCCCCTTTTTGAGCAAGGAGGGCTGTAAACCAGATCCTCCCGTCCTGACCCTGCCCCAGCAGCCTGCGCTGTGCAAAGAGGGCGTTACACGGGACTGCCAGCAGAGCGATCGCTCTCGGGGGCGTTCTCCTACCCACTGCTCTCCCAGCGGAGGACGACGAGAAGCAGAATCGGCCCTGCACCGCTCGCTGCCCCCTCGCTCCCCAGAACCTGCATACGGCAGTCCACGTGACCAATCTCTCTGAACTGACTTTCTCATGGAAAATTTTTCTCGCCTACCCTTTGGGAAAGCTTTTCAACATGGAAGAAAACTTTTCTTGTCCTAGCATAGAAAAACTTTTTTTTTTTTTTTTTTTTTAAATTTTGTTTTTCTTCACTTACATTGGAGAGGAAATTAGGAATTGGCTGGCATAAGGGCATGTTGACAAAAGTATGCTGAGATAATGGGGCAAAGAAAGTATCTGAAAATAATTAGTGCTTGTAAGAAACAAAGTAGAGAGGAGACGTGGAGGATGAAGATTGAACAGAGTACAGTGTTAGTATAACAGCTGCAAAGAGGAAGAAAACATATATAAAGTTTGGCACATCTAGCTGGTAGACTGTGGAGTCGTGAGAGAAACAGCAAATGAACTTCCCTGTACTTTGGAAGTTAGTGTTTCCCAAAGTCTTGGAAAGCCAAGAAAGTTCAAGAGAATCAGATAGCATCTGGTATCATTTTGTGTTAGCTTTGCAGTTACTTCGCTGATAAGCTAAACTGTGTAGCACAGTACAAACAGTACAAGAAAAAGTGTGTCGGGCTGCTCTCCCTTCCATCAGCCATGTCCCAAGACGCCCACGGGAGGTTGGTCTGAATAGGAGGGAGAGTATGGAGTCCAGGATATAAGAAATCCTAGAGGATAATGAAAACTGAGCAATAAATGGCCATAAAAAAAGATATTAAGAGACAACCATCTATACATGTGACTACATAACAAGTTCTTAGTGGGTGAAGGGAAGCAGTAGCTGGTATGTTAACCGTGGAGAACAGCTTCAGATAAGGGTTTCACAAAGCCTACATTGATAAACGAATTCCCTTTGCCGCGGCTGTAGGAACTGCAGCAGCAGATTGGAAATGAGAGTGAAAACAAACCCATCTGAGTGGTGGGAGAGTATTGTTAAGAATGAGCTCTGCTTGCCTGTGGAACGGGTTTGGGGGGAAATGGCAGAAAAATCCCTGTGCTTCAGTCATTTAAAGCAGACAAGGCAAATGCATTCTGAGGAAAAGCTGTTGCGTGCAGGAGAGATGGGTAACAGTGACAGTACAGCTCAGGCTGAAAAAAACGCTGATGCTTTCCAAACACACAGCATGTGTAAGAATGCGGGGGGATTCCTGCAGAATCCCTAGTTATGCATGTTGGTGACCTGAGCTGACCACAGAGACACTGAAGTACCAGAGAAGGGACTCAGCTGCTACCTGTTTCACTGAACAAAGGTGGAGTAACTATACGTGTGCCCCCCATGGCTCTCTTTCTACAGAATGTTGCATGGGGGGGGGAAGAGTTTTACATTAAAGCCTGGCCCTAGAAGCAATACAAAAGGCAAATAATAGTTAGCATAAATATTTACTTAGAAACATATAAAACCATCTGAACTCTGGGGAAGTTTTTCCCTGTAAATATTTTGTTTCACTGGGACATTAGGGAACACTGACAGTCTCAGGCTTGTGTCCCCGCTGGTGCTGCCCACACATCACTGAACAATGGCACTACAAGCTGTTAGTAATTTTTACTCCCCCAAAGCCTCTGAATACCATGTAGTTGTTTCAGCGGTGGAAAGAACAGAGATCAGGAATACCTTATGGTCCTGTGATTTTGGGCTACAGAATCTAAAAAGCAGGCACGCAGGACACACGCACACAACTCAGCTCCCGACCAGCTTGTCATTCCCGTCCCATTACGGTCACACACGGCAGCTCAGGCGAGCTGAACAACTGTCCCGGAGAATCTTACTAATTGCAATTACCAAGCCACAGCTTTTAAAAGAAGGCTGAAAAGTATCTTACCCTTGAACACAGAGGATCATGTCACTCCTGGACCAAGGGAAAAGCATTAGGTTTTCAAGAAGGTGGGAAATACTTTCTCCTCTCTTCTCGTCTCCTTTTTCTTTGCTTCCCAGAAGGATCAGGCTAGTTCCAGGCTGTAGTTAGGGGTTCCCGGAGAAGGCCGGAGAGTCCCTTCCGCAGTAGGCTGTGATTCAGACGCGGACAAAGCCCAGCAGAAGGCGAATCCGGCTGAGAAAGACTTTGCAGATTGTTCAGCTTTGGCGAGGAAAATGCGTGCGCTCTCAGTGCGTTAGAAAAGGACGTGTATTCATCTTCGGCTTTGCAGAAAATGACAACAAGAAAAGTTTTTTTAAATAACCAAAAGGGAACTTACATATATTTAAAGAGGAAATAAACTTCCTTCAGAGCAATCATTTGGGGGAAAAAAAAAAAATATTCCGAGCACTCTGAAGTGGTAATAAATAGATACGAATAAATAATACCCCCCGAACGCTTCGGGAAGAGGAGCCGAGAGAGCAGCAACCTGCTGTTTCACCGACTCCAGAAGTAATGAAAAAGAAAAAACCACTCAGCCAAAAAAAAACCCACCCTACTGAGTAATCTTTTTGTTTGCCCCTTTTAATCTGTTCCAGGAAGTGAGGGATTCCTGGAATCGCATTGTATTCACA
>NW_008627416.1:0-1438 GCF_000691845.1 Merops nubicus | reverse complement strand
TGGGACCCTCTTCCCGCGGGGCAGGAATCCCGCGGCCCGGCTCCCTCCCTCCGCAGGGTGTGCGGGGACAGGGGAACCCCGCCCGTGGGATGGGCCGAGGCCCCAGCCGGGACGCTGGGGGCCAGGGACACCTCTGACCGGGGTGGAGGGCGGCAGTGCCAGAGGATGTGTTTTCCTCACACCCAGGATCAGCCGTGAGTGCCAGCCATCCACCAGCCCCATCTCTTCTTCAGTCAGTCATCACCCAACCGCTCCAGGTCCTCAGGCTCCCTGAAATCCCCTCACAGGAGGGTACCAGACCAGAAGGTAAGAGGGGGAAGCCCCCGTGTGAACTCCAGGGACACCAGTAGGCAAAACAATCTCCACCACCATCACCAAGGGCTCCCACCAAACCTCTCTCTGGTTGACCAAGCCAAAGGCAGCCCTGATCCCTGTCTGCTGGGAAAGGCTTTGTCTGCTAAAGGTATGGTCGTGTCCCTGCTCTTCTGAAACTCAATCCACACCTACTAGTTTGACTTTCCCCTTTCCCATATTTCCACTGAATGAACAGTCTAATTAAAATAATTCCTTAAACACTTCCTGGACCATGTTACAAATAGCAACAGGTCCCAGAAGGGTTTATATTAATGAAACATGTTTGCTTTATCAACAACAGGAGCACGTTCAAAGGTTTTATGGAAGTTTAAGGCTTTATTAAATCAAGTCAGTAAAGCTAGATTTAAATTTTAGATTTTTCTGGTGATTTCCTTTTACTGATTATTCAGTTTCAGATTGTTTAAAAAATGCTTATTCTAGAAAAAGGGTTCTAATCAAAGAAAAGGAAAACATTTCTATTTATTAGTATTTGTAAATTTGTACATGGGAATATGATCACCTCCAGATGCCTTCTGACTCAAAAGTTGTGCATTGCTTCAGGACTGGAAAAACATATGAGTGCATTAATAATGTTTAATGTTATGTTAGACTGCTGAGGGGGGTCCCAGAAGTGGTGGCCTTTACCTCCTGGAAGCCATAAGTATCTTTTTCACATAGCCCTGGGCCTATGACACACTGTGTATCAGTTCTGTGTGACACGATGGCAGTACCACAACACGGTGGTTTTTTCATTCGTGGTAGCCAGGAATTACTGCCAGCTTTGCCAATGTGTTTGGGTTATTTTTTCACTCAAATGTTCAGCTGAAACCCCAGATCTTACACGTAAAGGGGCAGTTCTGGAGAGAAAAAGTCAGTCAAAAAACAGCACTGGAGACTGGCATCGCCCCCTGTCCAGAGAAACATCCTAGCTAAAGGAGAGCTGCGGGCTGCTTGCTACAAACAAACGCCAGTTACGAGTCAGTCTGGAGAACCACAACTGGGAACCACCTGATGGACTCGGCACAGCAAACTGTGCCCAGGCTGGGGCCACCCGCAGGGATTTCCCCTGGCAGCTCCCAGAGCC
>NW_008627415.1:5352-7427 GCF_000691845.1 Merops nubicus | reverse complement strand
CCCAGCCCCTGTAACCATGACAGAAGCCCAGAGCCGGATGAGATTAAAATGCACCAGAAGCCTCCCCACAGGCAGAACAAAGAAAACCCTGGTTTGAACGTTGGGTTTTGTCCAGAGAGGTTGGAGTGATCTCTGCTCAGAGAAGGCTGGCCCTACAGAGAGGGAAAGGTGCTCCAGACAGCACTAAAAGCAGCACATCCAGCAGCAGGACATGAAGGCAGGGCTAGCTGAGGAAGCCTGCAATCTGTCTGCCTCCAATAACCAACATATCACAACTTTCCTGAGGACTGCAATCTAGGTAACTGCTAATGTCCACTGGTTCTTCTGCTCTGCCCTTTGCCAGTCCCTCCTGAAGGGCCTATTAAGTAGGTAAGCAAAAGTCCAAGCTCAATCATCAACTACATTTAGCTACAGAAATACAAAAGCCATGATCTCCCTTAACACGTAGCCCCATCAGATTTATGCTACTTCTTTTTGACTTTAGAATTACCCGTCAAAGAGATCTGTGACTCTCTACAGCTGGCTACAGGTGCCACAAGTTATTTTTGGCATCGTGCCAGACGGACAGCTGGTGGGAACCATCTCTTCATCTGTTGCCACATCAGCTTGGGAGTGGTTAAACTAGAGCGTCGAGTGGCAAGATAAATTGTCTGCTCCCAGAATAGGGATTCTTGGAAAATTCAGGCTGTGAGAAGGCAGTGCTGTCTCCTTGGTGGATCTGAAATATATAGTACTTGCTATGAATGCTGTTGTGGGGCCACCAGCTTTTGTGCTTGCCACAGAGCAAGAGTTAAGTGAAAAGATCAAGTCCAAATGCAAGCCTGTGCATGAAGAACAAGCAGACTACGTGGGTGCAGGGGAGCAGGAGTGCTCCTACCCCACCACGTTGTTTTCTCCCATGCAGAAGCCCTCCTGCCAGCACATAGCATGAACCAGCCTCCTTGCTCATAACTTAGGTTAAAAAAATAAAAGGGGAACAGGTGCTGAAAAGAACAGAAGCAGCAGAACAGAGTCTGGGAAATGATGAAAGAGAAGAAATGAGAGAGGGATCAATGAGGGTAAGTGCTTTCATTCAGGCAGCATTAACAACAACAACAACAACAAAAATCAAACGGTGCATCAAGACAAGTGCTTCCTCTGGCTTGTTACTCCCCCATCCCTCAAAGGCATGCGAGGCAAAACCAGTGTCTACACCTTTCCTTGGAAACCAGGTCACAGCGTATCTCAGCAACCAACACCATTACCATATAATAGCAGAAGCTATGGGAACGGTTCCCTCTCCTCCAGGCAAAAACACTTTGGGAAAAGTTCTTCCTGATAAAATACCTCTGTTTGTTTAACACACACCTGCTCACACAGCAATGCAAACTTGTTTGAGTTGTTCGCAAACAACTCTGCAGAAAGATGGACTTAGTTCCTTCTGGTTTTCCCTCTACCAATCAAGGCACCTGATGGGTCTCTGGGGATGGCAGAGGAGACTATGTTCGTGGGAAGCTGGGGAAGAACAAGAGTAACAATGTGCTTCGCTAAGTGATATTTTTCTTCTTCTTTTTTCTTTTTAACTCTATTTGAAAGTTAATTTATTCATGTGCTACTGTTACTGTTGGTTATTTCCATGTAAAATTATCTATTGATAGGGACCACAGAGCTTCTGTAGAAGTACTTTTTATTGGCATTAAACCTAGATCAGTCAATTCTATGGAGTTTGCTTGATTTTCTACCCACTTTCCCTGCACTGGAGCCTCAGCCTATGCCCCTGTAACATAGCACCACCCACTATCAGCATCATTCCATGCACCCCTTTCTTTTGCCCTGTCTAATATAATACTTAGATTTCCTCTAAACGATGGACAACAAAATTGCTAAGTAACTACAATTACTTGTGCTGCCTTATGAACCTCCAATTGCAAGATGTGGGGAAATATGCCATTACTTTTAGACCCAAGTGTAATTAAATGATAAGCCTGACAATTTTAAGACCCTTAAGACTTAAAACAACACAGTGCCCCAGTGTGTTTTCTGCTTCTGGACAAGGAAAGAAGGCTTCTCACTACATACATGGGAAACACAGGTTC
>NW_008627415.1:1918-5321 GCF_000691845.1 Merops nubicus | reverse complement strand
AGATTTGGCAGTTATGGGTATCACATACAACTTTGCCCCAGTGCTGAAGATGAGGACTCCCATTGTACAGTTCTGTGTTTCCTACCAGAACAAGAAGTTGTTTTGCTCGTCTGTCTGCCACAGTCCGAAGTCTCTGTACAGTCTTTAAAAAAGGCTGGATGCTCTTTTTGAGTTGCCTCCAGTATACTGGTGATCCCGTAATTGCAACAAAATATCTAACATTAATTCCTCCATGTCCCAGAGATACATTGTGGTAAAGAAAGTCTCTGTCTCTGCTCTCCAGCCAGGAAAAGAGGCAAGCAGCTTCTGCAGGGTCATGCAAGAACACAGCAGCAAAAAAAAAGAGATGTGAACCTGGTCCCTCTGCATCCCCAATGAATCTGGACTGCTTTACAATAGCTTTTGACAGAAGCTGTTCTGGTGGAGGCCTGAAAAGAAGAACCTCTTGGTAAATCCCTTGGTACATCCTAAATTGTGTCCTTCCAGTCAGAGGATTTGCAGCCCTGTTAAAGCAAGGAAAAGTTTGGAAAGCCCTGGAATAGTTTGCCATGGCAATCCTCCAGCATGATTGCTTTTATGTTACATATTTAAATTCTGTGACTTTAAGAGACGGGATGGTGTCCATGTTTGCCAAGGACTTAAGCACCATCAAGGCAGGAGTCAAGATTTTTTTAAAAAAAATATTTTTTAAAAACACAACCCCCCGTAAATAGAGTTTACTAACTTCCAGTCTGGGGCAATCTAGATTTTAACAGCTTTTTTCTGACTCATATGAGAGTTTAAAATAAGGTTACTACTACAGTGGAGAGAGAGTTAAGTTTTACTCCTGACTACCACAAAACATAAAAATCAGGCCCAAAGGGCCAGAACTTGTATACATTGGCAAGGAGAAGCACTATAAAAGCGGGTGGAAGTTTCCTGTCAGACAGGGAGGCAGAAGAAACTGTACTGCACTGCAGAAATGCTCCCATTAACAGCTCAAAATATTTCTCCATTTCCTTCACTTCTCCAGCAAGCTGTCTGCAGATGGTCATCTGTGAGGCCCTGCTGTAAATCACCCGCTCTGAGTCAATTCCCCCCAAACCAAAGTCTTCACTGCCAAAGTCACAGCTTCATTTCAAGGAGAGCTCCAGACCTACCTCGTGGACTTTTCTGCGGCCTCTTCCCCTTGCAGAGCTCTTTAGGATTCTCTGTCCCAGAAGATTAACAGAGGCGTGGCCAGCTCAGGGGCTGAACAAAGTCCCGGTGTCTGCTCCATCCTGCCAGTGCCTGCAACCTTCACCTTTATTGGTGTTTCAAGCACGTATGAAGTCTGACGTACAGAAGTATCAGAGATGGCATTATTGCTTGCACAGATTATGAAAGAAAAGTGTAAAATTTTAGTATGGAGGCTTCGTGTGATAAGCTGTGGAAGCCACTATCTGTATAATAAGCTTATATTTTTGTTTACTTGCATAGCATTTCTAAGGTCCAAGAAGATGGGGCAAAAAAAACACTGAAAAAAGAACAGATCACATCAAAGCAACCTCATTTCCTTCTACGGCAGCATGAGGAGGACTTGGGGAGAGGCAGGAAAGCACCCAGATGTTATGAGTCTCTTGGTAAAAGCCTCACCAAGTTCAAAACTCGCACGGTACTTCAGGTACCAAGACTTTAGGTCTCAGAGGCCTTGCTCCCTCCACAGATAGGACAGCACTGAGGTAAAGCCAGAAATTGTGGCTACTGGTATGACCCCCTCAGTTCTAGTGATACTTTCTGAAATTCTTTAGACACTGTGACCTACATTGCAAGTTCACCTGTAAGGACCTCATATGGTATACATTGTCTCCTATATGGTAAGAAATACATTTTTGTGCTATTATACCTATGTGTAGCATGTGTAAGGGTTACAAAGAAATTTGAGGAACTGAACAATGTACTATTTGCAAGTACCGTGAACAAATACCACAATATTTTCCCTTGAAGAAGGCTCAGCAGCAGTACTCCTAAGGCATACGTAGCATTTTCCTCCTCTCTGTCCACATTTTGACCAAAGTACTGTGCACATCAGCCTTTTCTTCTTCACCATTAGCCTTCCAGCTCATACGCATTTATAAACCACTCCAACACTGTGATACAGAGTTTATTACCTGTGCTCTGTTCTCCCACGTGGCAGAAGCAGACTGAATCTCATAAGCTCCAGAGACAGGTCTGTGTGCCACAGATCCATGGGATTCTGCAGTCCTGCCTTAGCATAAGGGGCCTAGCACAGAGAATTCACATAGCAGGAACAGTGTCCAAATTCCCCACTTAATATTTGTCATTCCCTGTATGCATAAGATGCAATGTGACGTGACAGCATCTGGGTCAAGTTTTCCCCTTCTCAGTGTGATGCAGAGGGCACAGTTGGCAATGGTATCAAATGTTATCAGCTGATAAAAAAATTGAGAACACAGAAATACAGAGATTATGGGAATTTCATGTGAGACAAAAGCTCTCAGCCCACACAAAATTGGAAAGGTCTGCAGGCAGTTGTGCATCTTCTGTGTAAGATTTAGGGTGCCGACTTTTCCTTGCCTGAAAAGCAAGCATGCAGAAAGAGCCCCATCACCCAAAAAATGGTGCACCACAAAAACACACACAGACCAACTGCATTCTGCAACATCAGTCCAAAAGGAAAAGGTCTTTGATTAGCACCAGTGAATCCCGCCTGGGGCAGCAGCTGGCTTCCTGATGCACCAGGCAATCCACGCTGCAGTTAGACAATACGGCAGAGCACGAGGATGTGTGGGTCTCCAGCAGGCTGCTGCTATGTACCCTGTCATCTGCTTAATGATGCATGTCTGTGCATGATGCGATCACAGAACTCCTCTTTCTTCACAGTTGTTGGACTCGTACTCAAAGCAGAGGGACTCACATGTTGCCCTTGGTCACATTGCAAATCCTAGTGAAGCCGACGCCTCTTTTTAGTTTTTCAGTAACAGGCCTGAATGAGGCTGACTTGTTGATGGAGTTATGCAAAGGTTACATCCCCTGCTAGATCCAGTGCCCTGCAGTTTATGTTGCAGAAATAAGCTTTTTGTGACTCATCTGCTGTGCCTCTTAGTTCCTTTATCCATATTCCCTGTGAGACCTCAAAAGCTGGAGCCACTGTACGACTCCTGACACCTTTCTGTAGCTGTAACAGCAACACAAATGCCATAAGCTCCTGATAGAGTCCTCTTAAAAATCATCTGTGAGACCAAACTCTCTTCCTCAGCACGCATCAGGACAGCCCACATTCCTTAACCATTTCCTGTGTGAAGTCACTTTGTTGCATAGGTACAGTAAACACCAAGACTAAGAGACAAGAAGGTACATCAGCACCTCTCCCCAGCTCCACTCCTAGCTTGGACCACTAGCTATTGTATTCCCAACATTCCTG
>NW_008627415.1:0-1887 GCF_000691845.1 Merops nubicus | reverse complement strand
TGGAAGCTGCCTTCTGAAATCTGAAAATGCTCTGTTTCTGTGCTGTTAGTGGACATAAGGCTTCTTGATTCTACACTGTACATTGTGAACACCTGCTGAGGCTTTCAGCCTTATCTGGCTAGGCTAAACAGCTGCCAGGCTGAAAAGAGCAGTGTGATCAACAATCTCTGGGCTTAATTGTTTGTTCTCAAACAACATTTCAACATTTTCTGGAATTCCTTGAATCCTATACATCAGCATTCAGCAGTTTCTTTATACCCAATGATAGCACATGGCTTTGATCCTTGGTGCTTTTTAAATTTTTACCTTTGGTTAACTCTTCCCATCTCACCTGGACTACTTGTAAAGAATCTCAGAGATCTAGTCTTGGCCACTAAGGCATTTTTAAGATGATAACAGACTGTTGACTGACTAGAATAATTTGCATGTATCATACCAGGAAAGAGCACGTACAGTATAGGTTATCACCCATGAAATCTATAGAACCTGGTATTCAAGTGTTTTTCAGTGTCTGGCACCCTTTCCTGCATCCCAGGCTGCCCAGGCACTAAACTTGTGCCAACACAGCAGGCAATTCAAATCTGAAAGCACCCTTTATCACCATCACTGCTTTTCAAAAAGTCGTAGTCCTGATGAACTGCTCATTCATATAAATCCTATGTCAAAAACGTGAGTCAGGGTTGTTTGTGATCTTTAAGTGCCTTTACCACGGGGCAGTGTACAGAAATATACACAAGAACCAGACCAAACCCCATCACTATCGTACATAGAAGACCAAAAAACACAGGTGCCCAAATATGGCAACACTTCACTCCTCTTTCCATGATCATCTCAGAAAAGCTACATGCATGGAAGAACAGGCACGTTACGTCCATCACGGCCAGCCAGCCCAGGATGTTGGCTTACAGTACCCAAAAGCAGATGCTTGGAAAGAGGAGAAAACAGAAGGAGAACAAGTACTCTCAAACGCCTTCTTGACATGTTCTTTCAGTTTCCGTTCACTTACAGCTTAGCAGTTTCCAAAGCCACGGGTTACAATTTTCTACTTCTCATGAAATTTTGATTTCTTCCATCCAGTTGCTTTTGAAGCCCCATAAATTTTCTGACATTCAGTAGACTCGAGGATGGGGATGACAAAACACTCTGCAGCTGACAGGAGTACTTTGTGAAGACCTACTTCCTCTTACTTGTTTTCAATCTTTTTGCCTTCCAGTGTCACTCAACTGTTGTAGTTCTGGGTCTGAAAGAGAGCAAGCAGCTCTTTCCTGTTCACCGCCTCCACTCCTCACAAGTTTGTCTGCCCTATCTGCCCTTCATCTGCTTCTCTCCCAGGCTATCAGATGCAAAAAGATTATTATTATTAAGGAAGTTTATTTGTTTTAAAATGTTGCTATTAAGGAAATTTGCCTAACTCAAAATGAAACAGGCTTGTTTATGGACTAGAGTTTTGAAACAAGTCAGAGGATGTTTAGTGGAGCAGATCCTCAGGTGGGACATAGTGTGACAAAGTAACCTCAAGGAACCTTAAGGTCTCCTTCCACGAGCCCTGCTTGAATTTTGTTCACCCCATAATAAGAGAGAAGCTGCTACTGTCCCACCTCGAGGAAAAATCCCCTTTTTTTTCCTGACAGATCCTTGCTGTTCTGTTACCTCAGAAGGAAAAAGAGCCTCTTTTCATACCAAAGAAATGAGTAAGTGCACTTGGCAAATCAAACACGGCTACAGACTAACGTATACGATTTTAGCAATTTACTGACAGACAAAAAAAACCCACCCCAAATCAAGACACAGAACCCAAACAAAACACGAGAGACTTCAGCCAACATCCCGACAGACCTGGTTCCTGCTACCGAACCACAGGCTAAGGTGTAACTGTTGCTGCCCAGA
>NW_008627414.1:0-1117 GCF_000691845.1 Merops nubicus | reverse complement strand
TTCATCCTTGCACTGGCCTTGGACTGTTGGCTTGGCTTCATTTTCACTGAATTTCAGCTCGTTGGTTCTGTTTGCCAGATTATTTTGGATTATCATCCCATCCATCCTCCATTCTGCTTTAGGAAACTGCAGCAATCTGAAGTCAGTCAAACACTCTTTACTCCATCAAGCAGTGAGAGCCATCAAACCAAGTCAGCATGATGTTGGAGATAAAAACCAGAGCCTCTCTTCTCTCTACCTGCTTCTTATCAGAAGTGTTCATGTTTGCACCAAACAATTCTCTCCTTATATAGATGTCCTTGACTCTGTGCACTCTCTCCTCTAGGAAACCAGGATTTTCTGACACCCCTGGATTTACCCTCCTTTCACCCACACATTTGATGCCTTCTCTACCAGTTCAGTAACTCTCACACTTCCACCTATCCTTTTAAAATTCCTTTGCATAGTTTAATGGGAGCTGGTATATTTACACAAATCTAACTTCTCTGTCAGCTGTTTGGAAATATTTTCAACACTTGTCTACACAGACAGATTTCAGAGATACTGGAGTGACTGCTCCACCACCCCACCTGTCATAAACTGAGTTGATTATTTATTATTTATGAATTTATATGACTAATTTAAAGTTGTCTTCAGATCATTCATGACAAAAGTGCTCTAGTATAAACTTTTGTATTTGGCCAAGATATCTAAGCTGTATGCCATCCAGCCCAGCATACATTAAAACATTTGATTCACAGGGTGGCAGCTCAGCATTTTTTTAATCTTTTTTTCTGCTTGAAACTCCTTCATCATATCTACAACGTTTATGACCTTCCCTTGAGGCTGTAGCTAGATTCCTCTATAGGACAGCTGGGATGAGCAAGTCCCCACTCTGAACACTACTGAGAACAGTCTCCTGAGCCAAGCACTCCAGTGTTTCATTGGAAGTGTCAAACAACAGTAAAGAATGAAGAGCTGATAAAAATTACAAAAGAAACATGGAAATTTTGTTTTAAAAATGTAGGAAAATCATCAATAGGAGCAGAATAGCAGACCTTCTTTTACAGTGTCACATAGAAGGGAGAGCTATTTATATTTGTAGTCATTTGTTGAGCTTCTATCACTTATCATAGAA
>NW_008627413.1:0-1236 GCF_000691845.1 Merops nubicus | reverse complement strand
CCGGTGCCGCTCCCCGGCAAACCCTCGCGCATCCCAACCCAGGCATGTTGTGGCAATGAGAAACTCAGGAAGGGAGGAAAAATGGTTTCCATACCATAGGCTCCCTGGAGCAGACAAAACCAGCTCCTGCTATGGGGTTTAAACTCCCTTGACTGGGGTCCAAGCCCGCAGCCAGGTGACTAACCCTTTGAGGCGAATTCCTCCCGACGCTGCGCGCGGGACAGGAGCCGGCAACCAGCCCGTCGCCCATCTGAGCACACATGCTGCACGACCTCGCCAAGAAGAGTCTTTTGGGAGGCACCTCAGCCTCAGGAGCCAGCAGGAGGTGCCTCAGGATGCCAGCATCTGGCCCTGGGAGCATCATCCCTGGGTCACGCTGGCACCCCTGCCAGGAACAACCCAAACCACCAAGAGACAAGATGCACACCATCAACCAAGAGCAGTCTTCAACACCACCTTTGACAAGCAAACACCTCTACCTCGCTGGCCTCAAGGGAGGACGCGTACAACCAAGGCAGCCCCCAGCCTTGCCACAGGAGACAGTCATTGGGGCATTCAACAGCATTATGGGGAATTCCCCCCTCCTCCCCACAACAACCCAACCCCTGACCACCCTTCGAGATGTCCTCAGCATGAAATATCTCACCATCGATCCTCTAGAAAACTCTTTGTTGTGCATTCCTATGCAAAACTGCTTCTTTCTACCAGTAGCTTGAATGCCTTTAAGTGCTTAAGATAAGTATCTGAGCTAATTTACATAATTGCAACATTATGAAATACTGTTCAGTCAAATCGGTACATTGTTGGTTAAAAAAAAAAACAAAAAACAACCATGCTTTTGCCATGGGTTGTGTCGGCTCTCGGTGTGCCGGAGAAGCAGGAGCTCCCCAACGCCGTAATTACCACGAGGATTAGAAAACTTGTTACTCACGTAGTCATGAAAGGCTTTCGCTTCACTCGAATGTTCACAAGTGTCTCGCCTTTCGGGAGCTGCGCAGTAAAGGTCCCAAAACACGCTGCGTGGTGGGGAAAGCCAACAGAGCAGCCAGTTACTCGGCAGGGCTTGTGCAGCGAGACGGGGGGTCAGCGGAGGTGAGCAGCTTCCCACCCTGCGGAGCCCGCGGGCGGGGAGGGGACCTCAGCCGGACCCGAGCTCGGCACCGCTCGGACCTCCGGGAAGCGCCGCCACCCCAGGATGGGGGACCCTAGGCGTTCTAAGAGGCAAAACCAGCCTTT
>NW_008627412.1:0-46713 GCF_000691845.1 Merops nubicus | reverse complement strand
TGGAAGGAGCCCGCAGGGCGAGCGGGTTTGTGTTTATCGGGGGAAGCGCATCAGGAAATCCCCTGCAAATAAATACTGTGAACTCTGAAGGAGGAGCTTAGCTGGGGAGTGAAAGCAGAGAATTTTCTAGTATTGACACAGTCCTCTGTGTGTGTTTGTGTCCGTGTTACTTGCACTTGTGCTTTTCTGATGCCCGCCTTGCCTCTGTGTCTCACCAGCTGCCTCCCTGCGACCTCTGCTTCGGGGAGCTACTCGCCCTGTCTGCTGAAATACACCAGCCTGGGGTCACTGAAAACACCTTACACAGCTAAGCAGAGGAAGCATGTATGCCGGCCCTTGGGTATAGCGACACATGAAACCAGCCACAGTGTTTATTTTGGAGAAAGAAAACTTCACCTGTGCTTAAGAAGACTCACCCAGGGAGGCAGTGTATGAACCTTACAGAAACATCTATAAATTATTTAAAATTGAGCACGGACATAATTCCTCTTTTCTTTCCCCTGTGAAAATACTAAATTTGCAACTGACTTTTACACGTAGCAGCGTTCAGAACAGGAACAGGAGGGAAAAACGTTGCTTTTAAAAAAAAGAATCTGAAGATGAGCGCCCACACACAAACTGCAGAGAAGGGGCAGAACACGACACTGCTGTGCCAGGAGAGCTATGTTTGCAGTGGGACAGATGAAGCAATCTTTGAGTGTGACGAGTGCAGGAGCCTGCAGTGCCAGCGCTGTGAAGAAGAGCTGCATCAGCCGGAGAGGCTGCGGAACCACGAGCGGACCCGTATCCGACCCGGCCACGTCCCCTACTGTGACTCCTGCAGAGGGGCCAACGGGAACATCCTGCACGCCAGCATGACGGGCTCGAGGCAGGCGGCAGCGGTGAGGTGCCAGGTGTGCAAGATCAACCTCTGCACGGAGTGTCAGAAGAGAACGCACTCCGGGGGGAACAGGAGGAAGCACCCTGTCACTGTGTACCATGCCGGCAAAGCCCAAGAGCAGGACGAGGAGGAGGGCATGGATGAGGAGGCCAAGAGAAGGAAGATGACAGAGAAAGTTGTGAGTTTCCTCTTGGTGGATGAAACTGAGGAGATTCAGGTAAGAACTGCTGTGGTTTGTTAGAATGGGCGAGGTCCTCTAGTTTCTCTCTTAGTCCAACAGGCTGCTGTGATGCATGATTAATACTTGAAGGCAGCAATGTTAACAAAATGAGGACAGCCAGCTGAGTGGCTCTGAGGGAGTATCCTAGGCCAAAAAGACACAGTGCCTTGGAGCGGCCTTGCTCACAAGTTCCTCGAAAGGTCAAGTTCATTAAATGCTTGCGTGTGGCATGAGCCTCCTCTAAGAGGCTTGGTAAGCGAAGCTGGTGAGAGAATTGACTCTGTGCTGAGACACATACAGCTAAGATAAGAGCTCTCTGTGCAGGATGCTGATCATTCCTGAACAAAACTGAACTAGGAGTATTGCAGTAGGTGCCCTGTAAATGGGCGTGCTGGCAGCCAACCTCCTACCCTATGACCACGAATGGGCACTGCACCAAGCAGTGCTTGTGCAAAACCTACAGCCCCCTGCTGCCCCCTCTTAGCATCAGTAAAGCCATCTGATTTTTAAGAATAGGATAAAGCAGAAATACAGAGCCAAAGTGTACCACCCAAGGCTCTGTGGTTATGCTCTATTGCTTTTCACAAATAGCATTCCGTGTTAGCTTTTTGCTGAAAGAGGGGCAGATTTGCCATCAGTTTGGGGTAGGCATGCTGATAGGAATGACAGAAATATTAGTTGACTACAAATAGCCTCTTAGGAGTCTTTATTTTAGAGAGTCTAGCGTTCAATATACACGGTTAATCAACTCCTCTCTTGGCCCTTATGTTTGGTGAGTGTAAGTACTTTACAACTTAAAAATACTTTACAAATGTAAAAACACCAATGTATGAAAGTCACAGAGCATGTTAGTTACACAACTGCAAATTCAGCTTTGTCTTCTGGCTTCCAGTTTGCGTCCTTCACGTTAAATCTTATTCAGGAGACTGCAAAAGAATATGTAGTCACCTGAAGAGTCGGTACATGGTTGCTCTAATTTAACATATTTATGCTACCAGTGGTAAAAAACATTGTGATGATACTCAGATTGTTGGTAGATTAGGGATTTGTATCCATCATAGTAACAGTCAATGTGTCTGCCATGCGTTGCAAGGAGATGTGACTTAAGTATACTGAAGAGGAGTGTATATGTCTATCTATGTGTGTATCTGTACATAGAGGGGTGTTTGCTGTAATTATAATACAGAATAGATGGCAAATACTTGGGTGATGCTTTTGTCAGATCAGCTGTTCTGAATGACAGATTCTGGTGGCTTTTGGAGAGGCAAGGGAGGAAAGGATGGCAGTCCTGATGGACTGAGAGAGAAAACACTGCCCGGGACACGGGTGACTGTAAACTGAGTGATCGAGTTTCAGGAGTAGTAACAGTCTGAAGTTTGTGTGCCTCCCCTGAGCACCCCAACGTTTCCTTGTAGCTCATGGCAGATTGCAACTCTTGCTTTAAGATGCAGACTTCAATAATCATCTAGCCATTAGAGCAGGCTCTGAAGTACCTTAGAATGGGGCTGTCCTTGAACGCTGCTCACAAGCTGTGGCTGTACTGGTTTAAGTTATCTTTATACTCCTGGATCTGCAAGCCTTCTTGAGGTAGACTTTTGGCTGCCTCTTGCAAGCAAGCACATTGCTATTTAAATGTCATGGGCAATAAAGCCAAGATCTTTACTGGGACAGCAACGGTCCTTTATCTGATCAGAGCAATTTGATCAGAGCAGGGTTGAAAAAGCTCTTAAAAAATGATCTTCTGTAAAGATATTGATGCAGAGCTCTTCTGTCTGGAGTGATCTTCTCTTCCTCATAGCTGAATACTTATGTATTCATCTCACAGCCAGTGTCAAAGCAGTTTGGGAGTTTTCAATAAAAATATTTCTCGGCAGCTGAAACTTAAAATGTGCTTGCTATTGTAGTGAGCATGAGGACCTTTATTTAGAGAGGGCTGTCAGATGACTAGCTGGTTCTGAAGACATCTTCTGTAGCATCTTCTGCTCTTGATAATGTTAAACAGACAGTTTAGCTATAGGAAAGTAATCAGTCTTATCTCTTGTGCGTGTCATTAGCAAAAGTATTGCTGATTACATGGGGAGAAATCCTTAGGATGTTCTTTATTTAAACCAATCTTTTTGTCCAAAAATGCCAAAATAGTGATAACTTGAAATGTGGAGGTTCAGAGTTTGAGGATGTGTAGCTTTTTATGTTTGAGCAGACAGGATTTATTAGAATTGTGGAGTCCAGCTGTCTTTAACCACCTGTTTTCTGACCTTTGGAACTTGAAGATTGTTGCATTAGTTAGGAAATAAGAGGAAACTGCTGACTTGCTGTCAGTGGTAGATTCTGCCATAGCAATGCTAATTACTAGTGCTATAAAATTAGGCAGAACTAGTTACACTGCTGAGGAAACACGACAGATGGAGATAATCATTGATGTATATATGTTTACAAGCCTCTGACTTGAAAGTGGTTCAATGAGATGGGAACACAAGGCAAAGAGGTTTATTTTTTACTTTCCTTTGGAACGTGGAGTTGTTAACCTCAAGTGGTCATGTTTCATCTCATTGTTCCTGTTGGCACCATGGAGGTGGTAGCTCTGAAACTGAAGGGCAGTTATAGTGTGTAAGCAATGGCTGAGCTCGTTCCAGATCCAGAAGCAATGTAGATTAATCCATAAGGAGCTGTGCCTGAGAAAATTAGTTTAGCTGAGAGGTGGAGATTCTCAGCTTGGGCTCATCACTGCACTGACACAGCTATGATAATTAGGAGATCTGCATAATTGTCTTTGTGCCATGTTGTACAGATGTGCTGGCCTGCTCAAAGCTAGTCTGGAGCCTTTTGCACTTCGCAGAGACAACCAGAAGCTCTGAAAGCTGAGGACTTCATGTGTTTATTTCAAACCCATGTAGTCAGGAAAGGTCCTGTTTTAAACCTCATCTTTTGAAGCAGTTGTTGGTGGAGAACTGATGGTAGCTGAAGTTCATATCTCTGAAATACAAGCTTCTTTGTGATCATCATAACAGTGCTATATCTGCACACCTCATAAAGAGGTTGGTTATCTCACATTACAGAAGTGCTGTTAAAGGTTAAATCCAAGTCTGTGCTGCAGGTCTGTGGAAGAACCAGAGAGAGGGGTTGTTCTCATGGAGTCCAGCCCCAGCTGTCTCACCACTCAGTGTAATGCTTTGTGACTGTTATGAGTTAGTTCCCAGCCATCTTCACCTACACTACAAATTTTCCTTTTCTTCTTCCAGGACTTATCACCCCTCATAAGACCTTATTGACTTCTTTATCAGAAAATGAATCTTGTGCATGTTTTACAGATTGGCATCACCCACAGTTTAGATCCCATTCTAGGTCCTTTTTCTCAGGCTGTGTTAGGCAGTTTCTATTCACACAGTATTAAACTTTTGGCCTTATCTGTTGCGTGTCTGAAGCTGAGACTTCCATCAAAATGTTCTTGATAAGTGCAGCATCTGTTTGTTAATTGCCTCTGACATTGTCTATCTTCCCTGCTCACATCTGCTCAGAATGATACTGTGGGGATTACTTCCTCAGGCAATTGCTTTGGTCTTGTCACTGCTCTGGCTGCATCTTCCACGTCTCTTCTTTGCCATGTCAGGCTCAAACTGCATGCTGCTTTTTTTTGTGTGTGTAAATCCTCCAGCTGAATCTCCTGATCTGTTCTGTCAAGATGTCAGCTTTCCTTTCTTGTCTCTACCTTGCTGAATTTTCAAACAAGCATCATGTGACTGTGCTGTCACTAGTGCTGCCCCTTGCATGCAGAAGGCACTTCTCTTAAGAACCTTCAGAATCAAATCACTGGTCTTTTTAAAGACTCTCCAGTACTCATGGATGTATTAAGAAAAACACTGCAAAATACAACATAAAAACATGACTTGGGTGAGGGTAGTAGTTTTAAGTCCTGATACTGTCTCACTGTCTCTTGAACTTTTCCACTCATCTGTCTTTGTCTCTTGTAGTTATGTTTGTGCACTTTCTGGAACAGTATTAATTTTTTTTCCTTGTCTTTATACAACTCCTTTGCAATCGAGCTCTTCAGCATAAAGCAGAGAGTTACGTATCCATTGGACAGTGAAATCTATTTACTGCTACTTCTGAGGTAGAGGAGAAGTCCTTACCAACACAGAGCAACAATTTGGTATGTTTATCTTGGGGAACAGATGTCGAGAGTTCTTACCACAGGATCAGAACTTGGTTGGAGCCGTCACTAGTGGCTTCTATGATAACACTCTGTCCAAAGCCCTAATTAAGGACTCAGCACTAGGGAAAGTCTTTCATTGACCCCAGAAAACAGGGGACATGCTTGATTGTTAGTCTGCCTTAAAACGTTCACTGTTCTCTGACCAGGAACCAGCTCTGTCACAAGAAATTACCCAACCTCTGCGTTGCAAAGAAAAATAAAAGGCACTGACTTTGTAGCCTGTCCTGCTAAGCAGACAGGAAGAAGAGAAAGTTTTTCCTCTAGCTAGTTGCAAAAATAATATCCACAGCAGTATAATTTTATGTGGGAGAGAGGAACATACGTTTATGACTGGGCCTCCCCTGGGACACCCACTATGAGCTCCCTTTCTTCTTCTCTCTTGTAAAAAGTTACACGTACAGAGTGATAACTCTTCAGTGATGCTAGCTGCTTGCTTTTCTCACTCCCACTGTAAACCTGATGATAATAGTATGATTTTTTCCTTATTACCTAATTATTTGAGCCTGGCCCAAGTCTAGGGATGAGCAAATGGAGAGTCATCAGGAATGCTTTCTCTAGTCAAGTATGATCTCTTAAGTCTTACTGCTTGCCTCTGTAGTAGGAAAACATTTGTCTAGCAAGTAGTGCTGGTTCTTATGACACTCTTGCTGGATTTGCTGTTGGGCAAATATGCTTGGGTGTTTTTTGGGGTTTTGGGGTTTTTTTTTTGTGCTTTAAGGTAGCACAGTCAGCTGGAAGCTTCTGGGAATTTTAGTCCCTGTCCTGTAAGTGAAGAGTCACATCTGGTATATTTACCCTGGATGTAAAGAAGGAAAAAGAAATGTAGAAAGAGCCAAAGTTTTTTAGGTCAGTGTGATCCATTGGATCAGGATATGTAACTTCTGTCCCTCATCACTGTTGTTGTGCTGCTGATGAGTTTTCCTCCTCTCTGTGCTTCAGAGAGGTTTTCTGGCCAAAGGATTTTTTGGATTTTGCTGTCCTACACTCTAGGAATTTTTCTGTTATTACTTTGCTGTTTTTCTGTATTTCTCCCATCCTAGTCTGTTATCTGTTTTGCAGTTTGCTCTCCTACACTGAAATAAAGTGGTTTGCTGTCCTCGGAAGAAAGTAGTAGAAACACTACTTAGCAGTTGCTGGTTAGGAGTGTTCTTTCTTCCACTGGACATACACCAATATTCTGAAGAGTATTTTTAGAAGATGGGAGAGGAGCCATCCATGCAACAAATGCACAGTCTCAGGCTGACTCTTGGCTAATTTGAACATAGCCATTTAATAAATATTGCTTTTCCCTGGAGCTCCTGTTGCACCTTCTTCATGATACAGTTCTCCTGGGCCATAGTTGAAATCAAATCTCTTGCTTGCTTCCTGCCTCCCTTGTCCACATGTTGACATGAGTGCAGGTGTGGGAGCAGGGGACAGCATGTCACAGGTGAGAGGAGCTGGTAGCAGGCCACTCTGGAATCCCCTACTGTTTTATTTGAGGAATAGGATGCTTTGCAGTAGGATTGCATAAAGGCAGAAGTTGCCCAGTCCTTTGTCCTGCCTGTCAAAACCCCCTGCAGCTGGGAGAATAAGCAGGGTCACTATTTTCTAGGAAGAGCAGAACTGTAATAGAAGTGAGTTTGTCAATGCCCCATGCTGTTCTGAGGACAGTGGTGTGTCTGCACAGGTAATCTAGTTACCCTGAGTATTGAGGAGAACTAATAGTTACAGCATGAACTTGCTCACTGACTTGCTGTCTCCTGGGCAAGTCTCTTCACTTGATGTGGTCTCTGCTGCTGCAGACATTGGGGTGGTAACTGGCAGCCAAATCAAGGTCCGTGGGGAGCTTGGAAGATACTTGTACAGAATAATGAATTCTGCTTCATTGCTTACTGTTCTTTTTAAGAGTTAAGTGACACTCCTGAATTAGTGTTATTTCTGAAGCAGTTGCATTTACCTTGAAGTTGTCATTACTTGTGAGTTCTTGTAAGTGTAGTTTTTCAGCTCACAAATAGGTTAGTGGGCTCTCTACTCTCATTTCTGCTTTTCAGCGATTTCACATAACTTGGCTGTCATCTACAAGGAGAACTTACCTGGTAATAGCAGTATTTCAGGCAATATTGCCTCTTGGGTTAGAGAGGAGTCCACTGAAGTTGTGTTACCTTCCATCTCCTTAATGTTTTTTCCACCACTATGCTAAAACCTGTGAAATAGGGTCTGTCTTCTTGGTTTGGGTTATTAAGGATTTGACTCTTGTCTATCTATTACAGGATTCTTTCCTCAAAGAGACCATGGGCCTCAGACCTGTAGGCCCTGTTGAGGTTCATTCTGTTAAGGTCTGTACAAACCCATGAAAACACTGTCCCTGAGTTCCTTTGCCAGAGCTGTGGGAAGGAGCAGGCTTTGGTCTGAAGTAGATACACAATTCAGGGTCACTGTTTTGCTGGGTGTGTACAGAGCCTCACAGAACAAACCTCAGCAGAACCCATGGGTGGTACTGCAGTGAAGCCAAATGAGCAAGTACAAAACCTTCAGGTTAGGAAACATCCCCAACACAAAAAGCTTTCCTGTGGTTGAGCCAGACGTGCACCCAGCATGGGGAATAAGATCAAAACTAGCTGAAGCTGAGGAGGAGTGTTGGAATCTAACCTTAAATCCTTAGGATGTGTCTGTCCCCTCCTTTATGTGGCATCTGGTGTCAAGTCACTCAGTTTGGGCTTGAGGCTCTGATCCTGAAAATGCTGATGTCTACTGTCAGCTTGGCTGGAGCCTCGGAGATTGCTGAGGACAATAATGACATTTAAGTCTTTGCTGGGTCAATGATTAATAATTTGCTCCTGAATACCAGATTGTAACTACTGGTGTGACATACTCAGTTTTTGACACAGCCCTTTTTGGGAAACACCTCCCAAGCTACATAGTAACAAGTAACAGTTTGAGCAGTATAACTAATGAAGTCTAATTTCTGAAGTGTCTGCCTCCCACTATCCAGTGCTTACCCACATCTTCTGTCTTTGGGTGAGAAGCAGTATGTGTGCTATCATGCACCAGGCTTACTGACTAGCAGGTGTGGACATGACTATTTAGCTTACTACTGTACCTTGGTGGCTCTGTGCAGTGGACAAGAGGCAGGGTTTTTCCTCAGAAAGGTTATGAGAATCTTTCTTTTCTACTCTGCTAGGGCTTTTCTTTATCACACTTTTAGGAAATATGTGTTTTAGGGGCACTTATTTCTCTATCAAATACATCTATGTAATTGAATTATGGGGTTCAAGTTGCATGTAGAAGACTCGAGTAAGGGCAGGAATGATATTTTCCATGCTAAATCATGCAGAAGAAAAGGTACAGAATACAAACTAAGGTAGGAAACTAGAGCTTGGGTTTACAAGTGAGCCTTGAGTACCTCTCAAGGTCCTCTTCTTGAGCACCTGCTTATGATCAAAATCTTCTCTCTTGTTTGGAGGCTTCTAAAAGCTGGGAAGGAGTAAAGACATCCTGAGGTCCCTTTCAGCCTGAATTAGTCTGTGATCTTAGCAGAAGCAGGTTTGAATTATGATGGTCGAGGGCTCCTCTTATGGCCCTGTTGATGTCATGGGTTTCATAGCAGAGTTTCTCCTCTTCCCAAGGAGCTCCCCAATCCTCTTTCTCACTTGGTAGCAAGGAGAATTTGGGAATATCAACAAAATTGTCTCCTGGGGCAAAAGCAGGGTCTTTCAGCTGCTTTCTGGATAGCCTGTTGCACTTGAGTTGCTGGGGTAAGCCAGCTGCCTCTCTTTGCCTGCACTCACTGCCCTTCCTGGGGTGACTGTGAGGAGCTCTGCAGAGATGTGTATTTTGGTGGCAGCACTGTGCTGTGGTGCAGGTTATTCTTCTCAGATTTGTCTTATAGATTGTAAAGGAAGAAATTACATTATAGGTTTCTTTCTCGTTTGTTTTCAGTGTACACTGAAATTCTGATGTAATGACCTAACAGTAGGGCCTGGGGGTGTGGGCTTGCACCCATGAGACTTTTGTGTGAATCTACCCCTGGATAAGAGCTCAGATTTTTAGAGCTAAAACACAGCCACCAAAGTTTAGAAGCTGTGTCATAAAGAGCTGGTCTGTGTCAAGGTGGGCAGGTCTGGCAGATCTGTTCTGCTTCCAGGTTTAATGATTGATATGATACTCTGTCCTTAAGATCAGTTACCAAAAGTTGTCTCAGTTTTGTGGTTTAGAAGTTCAGGGCTGCTTAAAAAAGGTCGCAGGTCTTGTTTTAGCTGCTTTGCAGTTCCTCCCTCTGATTTCAGGTGTTAGTTTGACTTCTTGTGAGCATTATCCTTTTAAAATGTTTTCCGAACAGTGAGCAGAGTTGCTCCTGTTGCCAGGGTTAAGTAATGCTTTAAGGGAAATAGGTGGGTTTTTTTGGTTGTTTTTTTTTTTTTTTCACTTGATTGTTTTGACCACTTGTACTTGAAGACTGATTTGTTTCAGATGTTTGCAATTTTGTGCTGGCATGTATTTGCATGTGCTGTTACAAATCTTGTAGCTTATTTTTTCCATTTGTTGAAAAGTGTGTTAAATTTATATCCTCTTTGTTGTGCTGGTTTTGTATCAGAAGACATTGTCATGTGCTGGTTGTTAGACAAGTCTAATGACTCATGAATTTATTTATATGATGGTGTCTTTCTTGATTACAGAAAATGTATTTTAGTTATTAAAAATGCTCTGTTAAAATCAGGTTAAGCAAAGAGTAAGATCTCAAAACAACAAAAGTACCAGCATAAGGCAAAATGACAGTCTGGGACTAGCAAATGAAGGCTCTCTGATGAATACTGTGCTGAGTAGTCTTGATTTTTGTTTGGGGCTATTGTGTTGTCGTGGCACAGCTCTGGCTTTGTGCACTGCTTCCATGGACGTTAGCAAGCCTTAAAGGGTTCAGAAAGAGTTTTAAAAGGAGGAAACTAGTAAAAATGTCTGATTCTCTTAATGTGTTTGTTTTGCCTGGAGGCTGATTTAAAGTTGTGTGAGTACCGGTCATTGGAAACTCTGTTCTATTTTATGGATTTTGTTTCTAAGCTTTTAATATGTTACTGTTTTAATAATGTTGTTTCCAAGAAATTCACAGGCAGGCATTCCATTTTAGCAGTTTTTGTTTCTGGTCTCTTCCTAAACTGTTCTACTTTTATTATGGCTTGGATCTAGGAAACTTATGCTGGGTATAATAAATTTCCAAGTATGGGTGACAGGGAGGCTTCAGAGCTAAATGCTTTCCATAGCAGCATCATGTGTGTTTTTGTGTCCTCCTTAGAGAGGACTTTAGCTGTAAAGTTATCTGGTTTTTCTGCTAGACCTTCATTTCACCTCAGCTTGAGTGGTGTGCCTGCATGGGGAGCTGGATGACAACTGCTAACAGAAGTGTAGTTAAAACTATAAAAGAAGGCTAACCAGGATTCTAACCTATGATGGAGTAAAAACTATTTGTTATAGAAGAGAATCTCCTTCTAAGAGCTATAACAAAAGTGCAAATGAATCTGATACTGGAAATGGCAAAACAGAGAAGGGGGCTGGAGAGATATGCCTCTTGTATTAGGTTAGACATACAAAGTTTTCATTCTTAATTGACATTTTTGTGGGATTTAAGGAAGGTTTCATATTTACCCTCTGCTGTTCATGCCAGAGATGCAGAGCTTTTGGGAGCGGACGCAGCTATGGACACATGAAGTCCTATGCTTGTGCAGTAGAAGGTGATAACATACAAATTTCTTTTGAGTTGAGAAGCAGAGTGGAGAAGCAGGACTAGAGCCCAATGGGGATTAGTATTCTGACACTTGTTACACCTGCTCTGACTTTAAATGTCTTGAAGGAACTTGCTCGAGGGAAGCAGATTTGACTGGTGACATGGGGATTGTTGTGGATGGTGCTGTGAGAGTTTCATCCCTGTGCTCAGCAGTGGTTAGAGATGACAAGTGCACAAGAGCAAGGAACACCCAATTCAGATTCAACAAAAGGAAGGGTTTGGGGTGGGTTTGGTGTTGTTTTTTTTTTTTTTTTTCCCCTCCCCAAATTGTAACAGGATGTTGCAGGATCCAAAACTGACTGGGTTCACAAAGCGGTTCAACAATCTCCTAGAGGGTGGGTCTAGTGGTTTTCTACCAAACATGAGCATCTAGATGTGACCACTGCTTGCCAAGTCCTTTGACATCTGACTACTGAGAGCTGCTAAGACATGTCTAGAAACCTGTACTCCTCTCATGTCCAAGCTCTCTCAGTCCTTACTCAGTCCTCTGCGACACTGTTGGAATTGCTGGACTTTGGTGTATTCTTGTGCTCCTGGGTGACTTCTGAATCACTCCTGAGTTCTGTCTTGCAAGGAAGTCTGAAAGAGCCAAGAGCCTTAGAAGTGGGTAACAGCTCAGTGCTCTGGGGCTCTGGTCTGATACTTGGTGTGACCTTTCTGCTGGAGCGATCTGGATTGTTGATCTGGAACCAGTTTTTCTTCTGCCAGGCTCAGCAGCCCAGCTTTTCTTCCCACAAGGAGTTGCCCTGGTATCAGCAGCTGGTAAAGCACATTGAATGTGAAAGAAGGCTGGTGGTGTGGACATCTGCATTAGCTGAGCTCCTGTTTCTTACTGGTGGGAATGCATTGCAGGGCTACCCTTATCCCTGTGGTGTCCTTTGTGTCTTCTGACATTACTGGCTCAGCTTGCTTTCCACAAACTCTCAAACCAATACCAGAATTATAACCAGTGCTGCCTAAAAGACCTCAGTTATTAGTTGTGCTGCCAATACTTAAGCAGCTGTACAAAGACTGAGATTTCTTTGTGCTGTCCAGGGAGTGTGTAACCACTGACTCTGGCAGAAAGAGGGTCTGTCACCCTTAAGGTAAGAAGTTTGGGAGGCAAGGGTTAAGAATGAAACAATCTGGAGAAGAAATTACCATATCCCTTTTTGCTTATGTACCCATAATTTTATTGTATTATCAAATCTGTGAATGTTTGTAGGAGCTATCCCAGGAACCAAGAACTTCTTCATCCACAGAGACATCTCTAGGGACATTACGTGAAACTGCATCTATCATCTAAACTACTTTCCTGATGACAAGTGAATAATCACAGCTGCCCCAAAAGCAAACCTCTCCTTGTGCACCTGTAACTTGAGTGTATCTTGATGGTCTCCCACAGACACCAGGAAAGATTCTGTAGCATTTTGATTTCTCTGTTTCCTTCCACACTGCCTTGAATGTCTTGAGTCCCTGAGAAGCTGCCAGAGTCCAGTTATTCTTTCTGAACACTATTCCCAACCACAGTCTGGCATACTGGTTATTTTTTGGCATACTGGCTGTTTTGTCTTTTCTTTCAAAGCCTAAATGCTGCTGATAGATTTGACCAGAGCAAATGGGGCTGGCTGAGCCTTAAACTAATTTGCTGATCTAAGAATAAACTTGTTCAAAGAAACCATTTATTACCTCGTGGCCTCTGTGGATCGTGAGTCATGAGACCTTCCAGCTGTACTTGTTGGGGGGAAAGAGCCAAGGAGCTTCCAGAAGTTGAGAGGCAGACAAGAGGGGATGGAAGCCCTTCTCCTTTCAGCTGAGGGGGATTCTTTGAGGAGGGAATCATGACAGAGGGGGTGAATTTAATCCTTCTCAAAAAGTGCCTCTGTCATTCTTCACTGTCATATACCATGTGGATAAAACCTGTCAGAAGAAAAACGAGTGATAACCATTGTCAAAAGCACAAAACCTTTGAAAGCCAAGGCTGTATTCTGCAACAGAACCAAGGCAGGCTCTCGTACTGAGCCCTAACCTGTTCCATTGCTTGGTTGCTCTACTATCTGAACAGAAAATGCCCAATTCTCTAACCTAAATAGCATGATGCTTGTCACTTAGTCTTTGTGAAGCCAAAGAGAAGTTACTTGCCAAAGGCTGTCTACTCGCTTCTGGTTTGGGATTTGTGTTTTGTTGGTTGGCTGAGTTGGTTTTTAGTTGATTTTTTTGGGGTTGGTTGGATTGGTTGGGGTTGTTTTGTTTTGATTTTTTTAATGAAGGCACAATACAGTAAGTTGTGAAATGAATCATGGAGTAGCTGTGGCACTTCTGTAAAAGCTAGTTTGACCTCCTTCAACCACCTGACTCCAGTGCACAACTTTCCTTTCTTCTCTGCCCCTCCTTCCAGCTGAAGGGTCTGTTGGCTGGAGAGCAGTGGAGGCAGGATGGGCTGTGTCTGGGAGCCCCTGGCTGTGGATAGATGCAGCAGAGCCACACAGGAGGAGCTTTTTCTCTCTAAGCAGGTAGATAAGGCAAATTAAGGTGACAACAGCACTCCTCTGTTTTACACCTGAATTTGGATGCTTCTCAGGTGACCAGTGCTACTGAGAGAGTCTGCCATGCTCCAAGTAGTAGTTCTGGCCGATTTGGAAGTAGGATTTTGGTCCCTTCTGAAAGGACTGCCTCAGAGAATGTGGTGAGGTACCAGAGGTTTCACTAGACAAGTAATCACAGTGAGGTATCACTTCCAAACCAGCTACGTGATAGAACAGCCTGAATCCCAGTGATGTGTATGTGTTTACAAAGCTGCTTGCTGATATTTTGCCTCGGACTTCCTGTGATGAAACCTGAACAGGAAGTTACCACTCTCATTAATCATATGAATCCTGAAACCCGCTGTGTTTTCAGTGTTCTCTACTCCAGTTGCATAGTTATAATATTCCTCTCTTTTTTTTTTTTTTTTTAAGGTAAGGAATGAAGAAGACTTTATTAAGAAACTGGACTGCAGTCCTGACCAGCATCTAAAGGTAGTGTCCATCTTTGGGAACACGGGGGATGGCAAGTCTCACACCCTTAACCACACTTTCTTCTATGGCCGGGAAGTCTTCAAGACGTCTCCAGCCCAAGAGTCTTGTACAGTTGGAGTCTGGGCAGCCTATGATCCTGTCCGCAGAGTGGTGGTCATTGATACAGAGGGCCTCCTGGGGGCCACTGTGAACCTGAGCCAGAGAACACGGCTGCTGCTGAAGGTCCTGGCCATCTCTGACCTTGTCATCTACCGTACTCGTGCTGACAGGCTCCACAATGATCTCTTCAAATTCCTTGGTGATGCCTCGGAGGCTTATTTAAAACATTTCACCAAGGAGCTAAAAGCTACCACAGCCCGCTGTGGCCTAGATGTTCCTCTGTCAACTTTGGGTCCGGGTGTCATCATCTTTCACGAGACTGTGTACACCAAGCTACTGGGCTCTGGTGAGTAGGCAGCAAGAAACTGAACTGCAATGTGCTAAACCCTATCTATAAATTACCAGCTTGCACTCAGTATTAGGCGTTCTGTACTTCCATGTAGAAGGTAGGGCTTGGGTTTTGCTCTCACTTGTTCCAGCCAGGCTATGGAAATAGCAGAGCATTCCCTGATGGCCATCTGACTATCCCAGATCAGCCAGAATAATCCTCTTAGCCAGCTGGACATTGGCACTGACTAGGCATGATGAGAGTTCTGCCAGCCACAAGAGGGGTCATTGTACAAGATCATGAGTATGGGTGATATGGCAGATGAGGGTGAAAACTCAGAGAGCCTGGGGTTTTGGCAAGGATACGGAGTATCCTGTTGCCAAAAAAACTAAAATAATGCTCTGTGGAGAAACCAGGATGAGCAAGGATAATGAAATCGATGAACGTCAATACTTACAGTGCCCTCACACTACTGCTGCGTTCTCTGGACCAACGTTGCTCTGGGGCCGGTGTGAGGTTGGGACTGAAGTTGTGGTGGCACAGAGCTGATGGTTTGACACAGCTTTTCTCTGTGAAAGTATCTGATATGGTGAAAGCAGCAGGTCTGGCACACCATTATTCTCATCATCTTCAGTGTTCTTCGTCAGTACTTTTAATTTGTCTCATGTCATACTGGAATACACATACTTAAATTCTGTATTTTGTTTGTATGTGTGAGTGGGATGTGCTGTCCTGTGGGAGTCACAGCACGTTTTGGTTTTGACTGTAATAGGGATCTAAATTTCTTCTCTTGGCCTCATTTTTTCCATGCTTCAAAAGGCATGATGAAACCTTTCTTCATCCTGTCCATTTCTGATGCTTTGATGAGCAGGAGCCCTAATGAACTGGCCTGCAGCGGCTGAGGCTCTGTCCTGCTGTCTGTGAACATCTGGGAGTCTTCTGCTGTGTAATACCCCAGCAGCTCCCTGCTGGCCCACATTCTCATTTTGGCTTTTCTAACCAGTGAGGTCTTGAGCTAGTAGAAGAACTTGGCATTCTTTCTGGCTATTATTAGAGCGACTTCTAAATTATTTTTAACCTGCCAAGGCAGTTCCTTTCCTTACATACAATTTGCTGATTGCAATGCAGAGTTTCACACAGTTGTTGGAATCTGCTTTTTCTGCAGGTTGGATTCAGTGACCCATAAGGGTAGTTGTGTGCAAAGTCAGGGCAGTAAAAAACATTCTATTTTTATGATCACTTCTGATCATGGTAGGAATAGGAAGGAAACCTCTTAGCATGTGGATTTGCAGCAAGCTGTAACCATCTGTCTCGATGAATAATTGAGATAAACACATGTGCAGTTTTAGGGCAGGGAAGAAGGGTCCTGCCTTGTTCTGAAACATACAGCAGGGATTTAGAAGTGGGCAGAAGAATGTGGTTGGCTCTATGGAGTCTGACCTGATGTGGCCAGTTCTGGAGTGCTTCACCATTTACAGAGGGTTTGGTGTTTCTTAGGAGGTGGGCATGGAGAATAAGCATGTAAGGTTTGTGTCCTCCTCTTACCAGGTGCAAGAACTAGCTATACCAAGTTATGGTCTGGTGAGAAGAGCTAACAAGTGTGCTGACATGGAGTGTCCTTGTGTTATGTCACAGATTGCTTCTTATTATGCATATCTGTCTTTCTAAACCTTGATGTTTCTCATTTTACCTGTGGAACTTTGTCTTAGAATTTAAAGCTGTGTATGAAAAAACAGAAACTGCTTTTGAAAAGAGTTTGTTTCTTGTCCTTCTTGTAAAATATCATGAAAACTGCATTCCAGATGTATTAGAAGGTTTAATTAGGAGAGCGAGCACTGTGTTGCATGTGGAAGCACTGTGCAGTTTAAGTATTATTTTAAACAATCAGTTGTTTATATACTTGCTGATGCTCTTATATATAGATCATCCTTCTGAGGTTCCTGAGAAGCTCATTCAGGATCGGTTTCGGAAGCTAAGCTGTTTTCCTGAGGCTTTCAGCTCAATCCACTACAAGGGAACAAGGACGTACAATCCCCCAACGGATTTCTCTGGACTTAGGCGAGCTGTGGAGCAGCAGCTGGAGAACAATACCACACGTTCACCTAGGCAGCCTGGGGTTATCTACAAGGCACTAAAAGTAAGTGGAGAAGAGTCCATCAGAATCCCTGGTTGTATCACTGTTGCTAGCAACTGTCAGTCACAGCTACTAAAGGTAGATGCAGACTTGCACATGCCTGGAGATAAATCTTCCATGGAGATGATGATTTCTGTGTAACAGTCAGGTAGGATGGGTATATTTTTTTTTAGTTTAAGGCAAACAACCACCTTAGCAAAGACCCTGAAAGGTCAAGAAACGCTGAAGAGCAAAACAGAGAAAATCAAACTGAGCTGTGAAGAGACTGAGTGGGTAACAAAAAAATAACTTCTGTTGTGAGTGACAAGCACTTAATGGGAGTGATTTACAAAGAAGGGGCCCAGGAGTTACTGGTGAAATTCCCAAGGATGGCCTCAGCACAAGGGGAGGGAATGCAAGAGACTTGGAGGGAGTTAACGGTTGGCAAAGCCTAGCACTGAGTGTAGTGTAACCCAAGGGCTAGGAGGCCAAAGGGATGAAGGAGATGTGTTGGTAGCTAGGAAGCAAGATGGGATCGAGCCAAAAGATGTATCATTTCAGAGGGGCAGCATCAGCCCAGAAGGCTGAAGGAAAGGAATTGGAGAGAGCATCTGGTGATTTCCTTACAGGTTTGCCATGCCAGGATGTCAGAGGGATTTTCAGGTCTTCAAATTTGCAGTCTGTCCTACAAGTTTCCATACATTGGTACCATGACCTGATTAGCATTGTATTTTCATTGGCCTGAAGAGCACGGGAGGGGTGGGCAGAGCTGGGGTGTATCTGCAGCAGAAGGCAGGGTTACCAGTCTTCTCTGGGGTTGGTCACAGCTGTTGGAACAGATAATCCCAGTCACTCTGCATTTGGGGTAGCTGAAGAGACATATCAGGGTGGCATGTACCTGGTTCCTTACATTAGGGAGCAGATGTGTGGCAAGGGGTGAACAACTGGAGTGGTTTATTCCAGTTTAATTTCTAGCACTTTATTGAAATAATCAAGTAATCCAGTTTCAGATCCAGCTGTTAGTATACTTAAATTCAGTAAAGTGGTTGCTGTGTTCAGATCAGTACTGACTACAAATTAACTTTTTTTTATTCACATCCTGAGGAGATAGGGCTTGCTTGAGATCTGTGTCCACCTCTAACTTTTGAATCTATTGGCCAATATTAGTCAGGCTTGAAAGAGATGTAAAAGGTAATTTCCTTGAAATTGTGTGAAATTGGATATCTGCATAGAAATCTTACCTGAGAGACACTGTGGTGGGAGATATGAATCTATGTATGTCTGTGTGTAAGTGCAGTCAACCCTTGTTAGACAGCAGAGATGCTCACCCTGACACACTCTGTGGGAGGGGAGAGGGAGGAAGAGGAAGGCAGGCAGCCACTGTAGTAACCTCAGCTCGGTGGGAAGAGTTTCGGTTACACCATATGCCTTCTGAGATCTCTGTCAAGAAAAACCCTAACCATCTGCCTTGTTCCAATGCTTCTTTATTTCTTTTTTTCAACATAACACCCAAAAGAAGTAAAAAAGTTAAGTGTGTCAAGGCTAAGGACCAAATCAGTCTGAGAACAGTTGCTTCCAAGAAAGGGAACAAATCCCTTTGTCTCAGTCTTGCAGTTTCACCAGAGATCAGTTGTTCAAGGGGCCAGAGGGAAGCTCAGGACAGTGCTTCCTGAGCTAAGGCACAAAGAATGTGCCCTCTTGTACTGTGAGAAATGACTCCCTGAGTTTCCTTCTGGAGGTTTCCAGAATGCAAAGCCCTTTTAGCAAGCACCATGCTATCTGGGGCATGGGGTTGTATGCACAGAGGTGGATGCAATCTTCTATCACCTATTTCTACTGTGAAATTCAAAGCAGGGGCAGCAGGAGAGGATAAGAGTAAATACCTTGCAAGCATTAAGGTCACATCCATACAAGTGCAAGATTGTCTTCTTGCTTGGTTTCCAGGTTAGCTGTGTGGTCTCCTTGTGCCCTCCCTCCTCCCTTCAGTAGAGGAACCCATACTTTTGCTTGCAGACACTGTCATAGAATGTCTGCATTGCTCTGTCTCTTACCAGTTGATTCTTTTCTGTTTGACAGGCTCTAAGTGACCGGTTCAGTGGGGAGATCCCTGATGACCAGATGGCTCACAGCTCTTTCTTTCCAGATGAATATTTCACATGCTCCTCTGTGTGCCTCAGCTGTGGGTAGGTAGATGAGAAATGCACCATCATGCTTCTAGAAGACAGCGCTGCCCTGGTCTGCAGCCACAGAACTTAGGCTCTATGGTTCTGTGACATCTTGACACCTGACAACATCATTATGTGAATTGGGTGGCTGTTATTGCCACATCCCAGCTGGGTGCATGGTCTTTGCCTGCTCTGGCTATGGCTATGAACATGTTCTGCCCTCATCTGTTCCACAGTGCACACAGGGCAGGAAGAAAGGAGCATGTAAAGAAATCCTCTGTAATCTCCTCTGATGATTTTTCCTGCCATTTATATTACCTAAGATAAATATAAATATAATATAAATGATCCTAAAGCACACATCGTGGGCCTGGGCTGTGTTCACTGGCTAGATCTAAGTGGAGCCCCAGGTTGGATTAGAGCTTGGCCCATAGCTCTGTGGGAAGAGCCCAGAGATTGAGGCTGGAAGAGCAGAAGGTGGCAGTCAGTGCTCTGAGCCTGTGAGGTACTATAGCAGTGTGATGTTAGGATTGATTATGCTTCTGGGAACGTTCTGTCTCAAATGTGATATAGTGCTATGTTCCTGCTCTGAGACTCATGAAAGAATTTCTAGCAGTTCCTTGCAAAGGCTGCAGTGTTAACTGTCCTGGTCCATTCCCAAACTCGGTTAGTCCTTCCTAAAATTCTCTGTGGAATTTTAAATTTGCTACAGTGATCATTTCCTGCTCAGAACTGTTGTGTGGTGCTCCTTTGTGCTGTGAAACAGTTGCTACACCTCCTCCCAAAGGGCCTGCCTTTTGATGATAAATGATGTCATTGCTCTGTCTACAGCTGTGAAAATGGTTTTGGGTCACACCTATACAAATGCGAGATAGTAACATAAATGAGCTTTTGATGACATCTGTCCTGTATCTAACAGTGATCAGCTCATGGTTTGCTTTTGCATGCTCAGGTGTGGCTGTAAGAAGAGCATGAACCATGCAAAGGAAGGAGTCCCTCATGAATCCAAAAGCCGATGCAGATATTCTCACCAATATGATAACAGAGTCTACACTTGCAAGGTAGGTAGCAACACAAGGACAATCTCTGAAGAAGGAAGGATGGCCCAATAAATGAGGAATATCACAGGCATGTGCCTTTTTTCTTCCATCTTCCAAATGGGAGAGGTGCTTATGCCTTGACAAGAAAAATCAGCCTCCATTGAACTTGTATTTTTGCTTGGAGAGGCCATCACCTCTCCATGCTCTGTGTCACTTGCTAGCTAAATTGTGAACCCAGCTACTCTCAACCTGGGTGGTGTTGACCTACATACTTCATGTGGGTACTCTTGTATTTCCCTATGGTCATTGCTTGGTATTAGCTGTTTTTGTCTGAAGGATGTGTGCAGGAGACAGGAAAAATCTCAGTCGCCATCATGGTTTTTATTGTTGTAGAAATATTTCCCTGATGTCATCATTGACAGTGGCTTTGGTTTGGTTTTTCAATCAGTTCTGATGAGTGCTTTCCTTTGCTGTGGCAACCACTACATGCCAATTACATGCTTTATGTGGCCAAGTAGCTGCAAGATCTGGAGTGTGGGATTCCCCAGATGCAGTTTTAATCGAGCCTTTGTGTCGCAGGCCTGTTACGAACGAGGGATGGAGGTCAGTGTGGTGCCAAAAACCTCTGCTTCCACTGACTCCCCTTGGCTGGGCCTTGCCAAGTATGCCTGGTCAGGGTGAGTACCACGGCTGTGCCCTCTCTGCTCTGGGTGCCTCCACGCCGCCCAGCGCGGCGGAGTGCCAGCACCTCCCCGAGGTAACTCCTCTTCCTCTTCTGCAGGTACGTGATTGAGTGCCCCAACTGTGGGGTGGTGTACCGCAGCAGGCAGTACTGGTTTGGCAACCAAGACCCTGTCAACACTGTCGTGAGGACAGAGATCGAGCACGTCTGGCCAGGGGTGAGTGGCTGCTGGGTGGTCACTGCACGTGCGCAGCCACGCGCACGCCGCTTCTCCCGGGCGGTGGTGGAGAACGTGGGCTGGCTTCTCACACAGCTCACCCCTGTCTCTACTGTTTGAAACAACCTCTGGAAGGGCCTTCAGTCAACTTTTGGCTGTCTTGGACTGGTTAAGTTGTCAGTTTATGAATGCTTCATGTGAATGATACAGCATTAAAACCTTCCTCTGTGTTTCAGAGCGGGGCTGGTGAATATTTTCTCTTGTTTGCTTTCCAGCTTAAAAAGAACAGTGGGTTGCAGAGCCACTTGCATCTAGAAAATGGATTTCCCCAGTTTTATTCTCGATTAATTTATTCTCTCATCCATTTCATTCCAGACTGATGGATTCCTGAAAGACAACAACAATGCAGCTCAGCGTTTGTTGGATGGGATGAATTTCATGGCACAATCAGTATCTGAACTTAGCCTGGGACCCACAAAAGCTGTGACCTCCTGGTTGACAGACCAGATTGCCCCAGCTTACTGGAGACCCAACTCTCAGATCCTGGTAAGTAGCAGCTGCTGTAGAGAAAAGCTTTACATAGCTAAAACTCCTTTTCCTCATCCCTTAAATAATGTAGTATTTTGCAGTTTCCAGATGCTTCTTGGTTTATTGCAGCAAGCCCTTCTCCTACAATTCTGAGTAAACTGAAATGCTTTCAGCTCTTCCCTTTCTTGACTTAGCCAGAGAAAATATGAACAGAGACTCTGCCCAGCCCTGCTAAGGACTGTTTCTCCCTCCTCTTTGTGAGCAGCTCTCTCAGCAGTACCACAGAAAATTCTGTCTTGCATGAACTTGCTTTTCAAGCCAAAGAATCATCATCTTAAATCCAGCTATTGCAGTTGATAGTACTATTTTTATAAGTACAGAGATCAAACTCTGGTTTCATACTGGATGCAAAAAGCTGGCCCCAACAGTTCAACTAGGAAAGGATTCCCTGTGTCTTGCAGGAAATGGATAACTCCTTCAATGAAAACTGCCTTCTGAATCCTTACCCCCCAGAGACCATAGACCCAATGTTCAGCCCTGCGTGACGTGGCTGCAGCTATTGGTGGCTGTGAATGAAGGCAGCAGAACTATCTGTTGGCTTAACCACTGTCCCTCTGTCTGAATCACTTCCCTAGGGGCAGCACCCAAGTCTTGGGTGCAACTATATTTTTCACAATTCCAGTTTGAGTTTTGCCATCCTGGGATTCTACTCTCTATTTTTCTGTTAAGGAAGATCCAGCTAACAGTTTTTCTCTCTGTGTTGTTCTGATTAGAGTTGTAATAAGTGCAACACACCTTTTAAAGACAACGACACTAAACACCACTGCCGGGCCTGTGGAGAGGGCTTCTGTGATGGCTGTTCCTCCAAGACCCGCCCGGTGCCTGAGCGAGGCTGGGGACCAGCACCAGTGCGAGTGTGTGACAACTGCTACGACAACAGGGGCATCCAGCTAGGTAACTCTGAGTTGCCTGTGACAGAACTACCCCTGGGCAAGAGTCAAGTCTGAAGTCTTTGTCCCTGGCTTCTGGGTCACAGCTGTTCCCACTGGGTGTAGACAGAGCTGTTCAGACTGGGCTTTGGCTCAGGGTTGTTAGCAGGGAAGCTCAAGAGCTCAGTGTCTTTTGGCAGGACGATGACTCTTGCAACGAGCTACCAGATATCTGACCCTCTGACAAAATTATTTTCTAATTGGATCTTTACTTGTTTTTTCAGCATTTGCTGATGGGGTGGTGCTAGCATCAGAGCAGGGATGCTGCTGTTTCAGCAGACTGAGTATATTTTGTCCATTATTGCTGAAATGAAAGTGAAAACTCGGCAATCCAAGATGGGGCATGTGGGAGATAAAGGCTGAGGAGAGGCTTCAGGTTGCCCTTTGGGTTTGCTGCTGGTTTTTGCTAATGTAAATTGTCTGAAACTTGGCAGAAATTGTGCTGGACTTGGGTGCTGAGCCCTTTACTCGTGTGTCATGCAGATGTAGCTGAACTGCCTTCAGATGAGGAAGGGGGGACACTTATTGCCAGGAAGGTGGGGGAAGCTGTGCAGAACACTCTTGGAGCAGTGGTGACAGCCATGGACATTCCCTTAGGTAAGCTCTGTTCTGATGGAATTTTTTTTTGTCTGGAGGCACTTTGTTTTCACATAGCAAAACATCTGATTAAACTTCAAGGGTTCATGTGACTGTGTGACCTCTGCTGTGATACCACTGTTGGTTGAGAGTTCTACAGCCCCTTGTAGCCCTTTTGCTTGATGGTTCCTGTTTTTTAGTACATTGTTCCTGCAGTTCATACCTCCTCTTTTCTCCCTGTTGTGCAAATCTCTGTGCATCAAGCTGTGAGTTATCCAGGCTCCCTGGGTGCATCACTGCAGTGACCTGCCAACTGGAGTTGCCTAATGAATGGCCAATTAGGAAGCATTTTATTAGGTTTGGTTTTCTTCCAGAGATGCTGAGTGCCTTTTAAGTGTCTGCTTAAAAGGATAACTTTTGGATGCTGCTGGCACTTGGTACTTCTGGAGGGGAGGGCTGAGAATCTGAAGCTCTCCAGGTTGGTAATGATGGGCAAGTGATCGGCGATGTAATATTTAGTCATGAGCTCAGTAGAGTGAATGTTTGCTGCTCTTTCGTGTGCTGGGTAGAAGTTCAGGTGGATCAGCAAGTGACTTCACATTTCAATCTTCTGTTGTTGGACCTGACTTCCTTACTCATTGTGCGGATCATCCTTCCACTGCTTTGCCCACAGCGTGTCCTCCCAGCATCCCTGTGGGTGTTTGTTGTCCCACTCAGTGAAAGGTAGAATAAATCCCTTTCTTAGGTCAGACAGTACATGGGTTTCTCAATGTTGGGTTTCGTGACTGTGGCGTTTTGGCCACAGCTGAAACTGAAGGTAGGGAAAAGCAAGTGTCTCAACCTCTGGAAGAGTCAGAGTAAGGGAAGATGCCACCATTTAATGAGGAACAATCTATTTCTTTGAAGAGAGGCAGCACGTGGGAGAATGGCAGAACGGCCTGTTGCACAGAGCTACCCTGTCAGTAGGTTGCCTTCCCCTTAACGGCAGCGTGTGAGGACTTCCCCTGACGTGCTCGTGTTCACGGATTTCCTTCTCCCCGTTTCTCCTCCCGCAGGCCTGGTGAAGGACGCTGCCCGCCCTGCGTACTGGGTGCCAGACCACGAGATCCTGCAACCCTCCCCTGCCACAACTGCCGGAAGGAGTTCAGCATCAAGCTCTCCAAGCACCACTGCCGGGCCTGCGGCCAGGGCTTCTGTGACGAGTGCTCGCACGGCCGCAGAGCCGTCCCCTCCCGGGGATGGGATCACCCCGTCCGAGTCTGCTTTAACTGCAATAAAAAGCCCGGTGACCTTTAACCCCGGGCTTTTCTCCAGATCCTTGCAATTTCTTATGTTCTCAGGGTTACAAATGAAAATATCTGGTCTCCCTTTCACCTCTTAACCTGTTGCAGCCAGAGTGCATGTGTCCAGTTTCTGGCCTCCTCTCGTGTTCTGTCCATCTTGGAACGCTGGGAATGAGCTTACGTTCAGCCTCTAGGTTTTAATTTCAAATTAACTGGGGAAGGGAGGGAGCTCCCTTGTAAATGAGCAAACCAAAATCCAGTGTATTTTATTCCAATTAAAAAAAATATATATCTATATATCTATCTATCTGTGTATAATTTAGTATATTAAGAATACGGTTGGCTAATGAAGCTTTGAGTATTCCTAGTTCAAATGATGGATGGTGTTGCTCCTTACTATATTGGATCAGACTTATGGCCTTCTGATTCTTCTTTTGGAATGTCTTGCTGATCACAAAGTCGTCCTGTGAGGAAGGTTTGGACTCTGCTGCCAGGAAATCTCCAGCATTGATGTATGAGTTACACCCAGTAATTCAACCAACCCTACGTCTGGAGGTGCTGTACTTCTGGCCGTGGAAGATTAAAGCCAGATTCATTAGCAAGTTTGTTTGAACTGTGATATGAGCTCTCCCTGGCAATGTTCTCATGTACTCAGGTTTTCTTCAAGTTCCGCTGCCAGCTTGTTGCAGTTAAGTTTTGTCCAGAGCAGAACAAGAGAACAAGTTGCGTAGGCAATTCTGAAATAGGAAGTTTGGATTGTTTGGGTTGTGATGACTTTTCTTTTCCCCTACTTTTTATGTGGTCCCGGATTTTCTGGAGCCTCTGTGTTCTCAGACGTGGTTGCATAGAAACTGCACAGATTTGACTTATCTTTTTTCTAATAATATGAACTTACAAATCCACCTGGAAAATGGGAAGCTTTCTTCTTTGCTCCTAGCAACTGGCACTCACTGGACTTCATCCTTTTGTTAAAGGACTGCAATGAATTCACCGATTTTATTAGCAGAAGCACCACTTAACCTAACTAATACTGTCTTGTACTGTGGATTTGTGGTTCCAGTTATAAGAAGTAAGAGACCATTGTGGATTAAACTGACTAAAATTCTTCCTTCTTGTCTTACTTACATAGACGAGAATTCTTCTACCACATCAGAGTTGTCTCCTCTTGGAGTGGCTGGAGTTTGATGCAATGTCCTGGAACTGTGGTATTTTTTTCCCCAGCTTATTAAATGTGCTTTTGTGTAGATGAGTGCCCAACATGTTGTTTTAGGACTGTATTATTAAATTAACTGCTATAAAAGACTTTATCTGCTGAACAAGCGTACTGACTTCTTCCTTGTAACAAGCAGCTCTCACTTTGTCTCTGCAAGAACGTGCAAAGTGATTGCCCCTCAGCTACATCCAGCCTACACACTGGAGTAGGCTTAGAAGATGTTCCAGGACACCTTTGGTACCAGCTGAGTTTACTGGGGACTATCTCATGTTTTGTAAGCCAAGTTTGCCATAAACTGACAGTTGCCCAAAGGAGGGCACGAGTAGGTAGAAATCCTCTCTTAAAAGACGTTCTGCACATCAAGCATAATACTGTGCTTCAAAGTATTTTTATTTTTTTAATGGGTGAGCAATGTGTTCTTGGTTTGTAGGCTGTGCCCTGTGTGCTGTTGATGCATGTAGCTTCACTACCATGTTAATGCACAAAGAGAAAGCAGCCATGACATTCCTTGTATAAAATATTTGGCATCTGTTTCAACAACTTGTCTCGTTTTGTTTTGTTTTATTTTTTTTCCCTTGTCACAGCCAGAATTACTACTCAAACAGAAAATATCTAAATATTTTTAGTATATATGCGATTTTAGTAACTTAGCAACCTGTCAATATGCAGAGTCCATTCTGCATTGATTATCCTTGAGCTGAATCTTTTTATGCTGTTGCTCAATAAAGCAAAATCTGACGTGGTGCTTAAACTGCAACAGGCTTGGTATTACTCTCTCTGGACAATGCTGAGAGGATTATTTGGGTTCTTGTTTTCCAAAATGAAAAAAACATCCGTAAGGTGAAGTTCACTGCTATTTTTGTACACGAGAGCTTTTATGTTTCTGATAGTATTGGGTTCTGTGAGTACACAGAGTATAGAACATGGCTATTAAATGGATTAGCTATTTAAAGGGAATGGATGCATAGTTTAGCAGAGCCTAATGCTGTTTGGGGTTAATACATTAAGATTCAGTAAACAAAAGGGCTCTGAACAACATCCATGGACAGAAAGCTCTCCATGAAACTTAAATGAAGGAAATATCGTGACCAAAAAAAATCACTGAAGCAATTAGCATCTTGTGCTTGGGGTAGGACTGTCAGCCTGACCACAAAGGTTAATCCTAGCAGTAGAAACCTGTGAGAGTCTTAACCCTAAACTCCGAGGAGAGGTGCTTTGTGTGCAGAGGTATTGGTAGCACCTAACCAGAGTGAGCCCGTGCAGAACCTGTCAGCAGGTGACAGTGACCTTGCTGGAGCTCTGAAAAAGCCCAAACTGGGAGTGTTTGACAGTGGCAGTACGAGACAGCTCTGACATTCCAATGCAACTTCTGTGTGAAAAAAGTCTTGTTTACAGGGGCAGGGAGAGGAGAGGACTGTCTTCCAGGAAATTTCCAGAAGATCACTAGGTATGTTTTACCCAAGGCAAATTAATTACTTACCATGAAATTGCAGTTGGTCAAGATGACAGTGTGTCCTCTGGATCAGCTGAAGTTCACTGTAATGTTAATATTCAGTCCTTGAAGTCAGCACACTGTGTTGGCAAGATGATGAATTCAGTTGGTCTGAGATATAGCGTGATAAAAGCGTGCTCTGAGTTAGAGAATGAAGTTGACTGATGTAAATCTCTTGCCAAAAAAAATGTCAGATTGATTATTGGCAGATCAAGCAGCCTCTGAACCTCTTCCAATTAGGAGCTCTCATGAAAAACATCAAGTAAAATAAGAATCATGTGAAATGACTGATGTGCAAAGATGTGCCCCAGTGAAAAACTAATTCCTCACCCAAAGCACCACAAAATGAGCCTAGATTTGTGGAGGAAAAATCATGATATGATGGCTTTATTCTGAGGAATTTATTTCCATTGTGGGTACTGGGGCCAAGTCAGCATACAGATTCATCATCAAATAGGTGCTGTGGGGTTTTGTCCCCTTGTGTGCAGCAGATATATGGGCTTCATATAGATGTGTGTGCTCTTCCTGCTCAAGCCTTTAGGCCAAATTGGGCTGAGTGTATACCAGGTGCACGTTGCACCTGAGGCTTGAGCTAGAGAAAAGGACGATGGGGCAGCGTGGCTGTAACCTGTAGCTATTGTCAGGGCAGCAGCAGGCTGTAATGTTTAGCTGCTAGCACAAGAAAAGCTGCTTTGTCTTTCACTTCCCTGCCCTCCCCTCTGGTTTTCCTGCTTGTTCATCCTGTGCCCAGTTCCTCACAGGTGAAGCTGGGCAGGGTGTCCCCTGTGTTCCTGTCTGTGTTACCTGTGAATTGGACCTTTGGCTGTGTTCTGGAAAACATGACAGCCCTTGATAGCTTTTGATGTCAACCAGAGTTTATTTGTTGAAATAAACACCATCCTGATGTTGGATCTGCTTTGCATTTAAGCTAAGGCTCTGTCTGTGCTGAGACATTCACAAATGCCCCTGTTGTTTTGGGTAGCCTGGGCTTCAACGTTGCAGGACTCTGGCTTTCCACCTGGTCATGTGGACTCTGCTCTTCTTCATCTTTTTGCTTCCAGCATAACCAGCCTGATTAAGTACTACTATCACACTCCATTTTACAGCCTCTCGTTTTCATGTTTCATTGTCAACTGCTGTCAGTCACTCTAACTCCACATACTGTGGCGTCGTCCTTCCATTTGATCTATTGTTGATGGCTCTAATACAATTTGGCACCAACAGATGTGTCTGTGCCTGCCAGGAACGGGAGAACAGAGTGTGATTTGGACAAGCAATAGAACTGTCTGGTTTTTGTCTGCCTCCCCTCCTCGCCCCCTGCTTTAGCTGAGCACTTTCTTGGTAAAGCAACGTTGACATGTCTGTTCTGTCAGTCACAGGACATAGATGTCATAAAATGTTTTCATTAATAGAGCAGGCACATCAACAATGAAATCATGGCAATGCCAAAATAAATGAAAACGTACTCGGAGGGCTTTCAAAACCAACAGTATACCCTGACAAAGACAAAACTAAACTAGAATGGCAGCTAGTCACTTATCTGAAGCCAAAATTAAAGTGCATGTCAGCTTTTTGGCTTCATTTCTATCAGCTATAAAGCAAGTAAAAAATAAAGAAAAGCAGCTACAAGTGTGTGTGTAAAAGTCCTCACGCAGGAGATGTCCCCATTGCAGCACTACTGTAAAAAGGGGTTCAGGGCAGGACCCACACGGAATGCCTGAAGATTTTGAAATGCTGGTTTCTGACATTTTGAGAAGCCAGCTCAAACTTTCTGGTTCAGCTTAAAAGGCAGTTTTACAGCAGCACTGGAGACAAGCAGCAGCATATGCATGACAACGTACAGATGATGGCTTGTCAGGAAGGCATCAGAGTGCTTCACAGCTACCATGGTATTAATAGAACTGCAGACAGGGAAGGAGCTAACCAAGGGAAGGCAGGTGATCTTGATTATATTTTCAGACATGACCTAAAATGGTTGATCAGCTTGGTGCCTTAGCCTCCACTTTGAAATGTGAAATTTATTGTAAAGTGCTTTGAACACTTGGGTCAAGCACCTTTCAGGCCCTCTCTCAGAACCCCTGCCTAGAAAGTGCTGTGGTCAGTACTGACTGTGTGATCCAGCTACAGTAGATGTAGTAGTGTATGTAAGCAGCCACCAGCAACTGAAGGTTTGGGGACCAAAGCTGAATTGTCCACGGCCAGATGATAACTTCTGTGAAAGCAGCTACTGAAAGGGGACTGCTCAAGATCCTACACATTTGGGTTTGAATTTGCACTTCCTTGCAATGAACACTTAATTTTCTAATACTGTTAGAATAAGTTCCTATTAAGCTCAAAAATGTAAAAATGCCAGAGTGAAATTGTGACTAGTAAACTGATTTTTTTTTTTAACCTCTTAGTTTCAGTATTCACCAGGATAATAAAGGAAATATGTCCATGAAGCCATGTACTGGAATAAATCAGGGCCACCAGAAAGACATAACCCCTGTCACCACCACAGAAGACCCAAAAGCAAATGCCCTCGTTTTAGATGCATCGAGTTAAAACTGTATAAGTTTAAGGTTCTACCTGCTGTGCCTAAGAACCTTATGTGACCTGAAAGTTTTTATGTGGAAAGAGCCTTTTTAATCAAGAGTGAGAGATGCCTAATAGAAGCATGGTACATGGAACATAGCAAGGGTGAGACTTGGTGGCTCTGAAGCAGCTGTGTTGGTGGGAGGTACTGGCACTTTGGTCAGTGAGGTGACCTGGTGGTCTCCTGACCCTTGCTGCAGTGAGCAGAAGGGACCAAACAAATGGTGCTTGCTGGAGGAGGGATGCTGCAACCTATCTTGGAGTGCATGTTTGGCCTTCCTGAAGTTCCCTGGTAGTTCAGTACTTGCTGAGAAGCTGTAGCAAAGAAATAAGGTATTTTGCTCCTGTGGCAGAGGGGAAGAGTGTTGCAGTACCTTTTAACTGTGGTAGGGCTCTAGCTATTGAGGCATAATTAAATAGTTGATTAAAAAAACTTCAGCTGCTTGCTGTTTGTCACTGAAGCCAGACTTTCACCTTCTTGTCCTGGTTCCCCTCTCCTATTCTCCTGCTCTTGCAGGCTTAATTAAAAGTGTTGGCTGCAAAAGCATTAGATGGGTGAATGGGTCTGGAGGGACACGTGTGTGCGTTTGGCTCCTGGAAACAGCAGAAAGTTTTATGAGTTTTGCCTAAAAGGGAACAACGAGACAAAACTATCTTCAGTTATGTAAGATGCCTTCCTGTCACAATTCCTAGTTTGTGTTTCCCACAGTAACTGGGCACAATTGTTGCAAGGTCTAGTTCTTAGAGAACAGGCAGTACTGGAGCTAGGAGCACTGAAAAGAGCTTAAATTCCAATTTAAATTTTGGAATTCTTATTTAAGGGAGTCCATGGTCCTTGTGATTGGCTACATGCACATGTTTGAACCACATATGTTTATTAACAAGAATATCAATGTAAAGTATGTTCCAACTCAACTCTGAGCTGATTATCAGGTGTCACATTAGGAGTTTGTGGTGGGATGGGGTTAGCTACATTCCTATTTCCTGAACAGAAGCTTAGGTGCAGTGTGCATCACAAACTAAGCCAAGACAAATGCTTTTGGAAGTTGTGCTCTGTGCACTAATCACTGTGCATGCAACAGAAAATGTCCCAAATTGACATAACTAATTGAGACAAACTGCAGAGTACTTTCTCAAATTGAAAAGCAAAGCAAGCCAGGAATTGTGCCTTGTGGTTATCCAAGGGTAGTAGAGGGAATGGGAAGAGCCTACAAAACCTACTCATCATCTGAGGACAGGGGACCTCTGGTCTTATAAACAAGGTCTAGAGAAAGAAGGGGCAGCATGGAGTATGCTGTGAGCAGCATCTGCTCTGCTTTGTGTGGGAACTCTAATGCCAGTCACTGGGGGAGCTGTAGCTGTAAGGAATTCACAGCTCCATCTGCCTCTGGGGACACAGGAGTTGGCTGTTAATGGGGTACACAAAAGATCTGGGGGCTTTGAATGCGTACACAGGGAAGAAAGCACTTTGAAGAGTTGCTGGGAGATTTATCTTTCATATTGATTACCCTTGCAACAGCTATTTTATATGGGATGTATGCACACTTTAAAGTTATTACATTGCTCCCAAGAGGAGAGTTTTCCTGCTCTATTGTCTTCTATATAGATTAATGGGTAAAAGAAGTACAAAAGAAAGGAAAGATCACCACACACAACACTGGAGTGCAGTGAGCAGTAAGAGCTGCTAAGAGGTTTCACAGAACACCACATTGCTTAGGCCTGAAGGTTGTGAGAGGACGGGAGAAATGAGTGTGGAGCCCTAAAGGACAGCAAGGATTTTTAGTAGGGCCCACCCTTCCTGGCACATGTATTTGAATAAGGTCACTTGAAAAATGGAAGGAAAAGGGGAGAGGAGTGCCCTGGAAACAAAAACTCCCAGGAAAGGCTCAGGTTTGCAGTTCTGGGCTTGTGAAGGGAACCTCCCTGTACTGGGCAGGGCACTTGTGATGCTTCCTTTTGGAGGAAGCCAAGCCAGAAACACTCAGGAGGTGATTGGGCTCAATGAGCTCAGGCCACTAGCAGGGATGCAAAGAGATGAACTGGCTGCAACACCAAGTCCTCAGTGAGCTCTGAGGGAGCTCACAGCACAACCTGGGGCCCCTCACCCCTGCTCACGACACTGTGCACATGCTGCAGCTTGTGCTGTCCTCTGGGAAAAACATTTTGTGACTGATGGAACTGTTTTGCCAACCCACTTGTTGAACTGCAAATACTCCTGCTCAGTAACAGGCTAAGAGCTGTCCCAGTACACACACCTCCTTTGGGCCACAGCAGTAATGCACCAGCTCTTCAATGTTACCCCCTGCCTATACAGGGAGAGCAGATCTGCTGGAGAATGTGCTTCTGCCCCTCACTGCCTTCCCTGCCCCTTTGAGCAGGGCAGGTGGGTTCCAGAGGCAGCACTGCAGGCACAGGACAACACACAGCCAAGCCAGGAAGCACCTTGGAAAACAAGGTAATTATGGCTGCTCAGCAGATAGGATGAAGTGAATGGGGGAAGCAGCCAAGAGACACATATTTGGCCTCTTTCTTTTTTTCTTGGAATGCCACTTAGTGAAGTAGAAAAGCTTTGATGGGGTCTTGCAAGCCCCTTCCTTCCCAGGGTGCTCAGCACTGTTGCACCCCTCTGTGACAAAGATCCCAGGAGTGAGTGCTGTGCTGGGGACTCCCAGCTACGGGCCACGCCTGGGGTCACCAGCACCAGTGTGCTGTGCAGCCTAGCCCTGATTTCAGGAGCCTGTGGGAAGCAGTATGCCTGGTGACACAGCAGAATGCTCCACGTGAATCCCAGGATGGAAAGGTTCCTACATTCCTTTCCTAAGAATTCTGGGAAACTTGAGTGCAGCTTGTCTTTCCTGTGAAGCCTGCCAGTAGCCCCACCTAGTTCACAAGGGCCTTTACCCCCTGTAGGCTTTTGATCTTGTCAGTGTTCTCCATGCCTACTAGCTGCAGGACAGTCTTGCCCAACCCCAGCTGGTTACCAGGAAGGAGCTGGAGGCCATGAGACTCCATGGGATGATAAATTGTTCTCAAACACAGATCCAGTGTCATCCAATTACTGTGAGCTGGTGCTACAACTTTGCAGCTGAGGGCCTGGTTGTACCTCTGTGTGCAAAGCCCTGACTCTGCACAGGTGCTGGTCTCTCACATCCCAGAGATCATGGTCTGTCCAGACTGGGCTTGTCTCCTGCTACAGCTGCATGAGCCAGCCTGCCATTCCAGACTGCTGGCCAAACTCATGGGGGTGGACGTGCTTAGGAAACACTATGATAAAGTAACAGGGATGTTCAGCCTGGCTACTAGACCAGGAAAGGGGCTTTGTTCTCCACGTGCTGCCTTTCAAAGGGAGTGGTGGCAGAGCAGTGGCAAGCTGCCATCATCTGCAAAGGACAAAGTTCAGCATGGCCCAGCTCAAAGGACTGACAGTCAGTGTGAGCAGGGAAGGGTGGTCCTTGGTCTGCTTCCAGCCACAGACGAGTAGTGACAGTTGACACAGGGACCCAGAGCAAAGCTACTCCAAAAAAATCTCCAGAACACCTTCAGCACCAGCTACTTTACTTTGCTAATCCTCACTGTTGTACCAGCCCACTTGCTCATGTAACCACAGCTAAGTGGCTGTATGACCAAACTAGAACAGCCATTTGACAGCAAATTCAGCTGCCATGAGACAGTCCTTTACTGAAAGTCATCAGCTTTCCAAAGTTTGTAGCTAGATTTCAAAGAGGGTGAACGTTGCCTAAGAAATGAATCAGCACTCAGCTTTTATTTACAAGATGTCTGAGATGTATACAGCAAGATTTGCTGAAGGAGGTTCAAAATTTCACAGGTGAAGCAGATGAAACAGCAGCACGCAGTCACTCAACAGCATGGTGACTGGTGCAAAAATTCTGAAGTCATGTTTTGGCTAGCAGCTTTGAAGACCAAGTCTGAGGAGAATGTTGTGTCAGTTATAGGAGAAGTGGTAGAGATCCTGTTTGACAGCCATGAGTAAGCCAGGAACTCCTCGGCTACCCCCAAGTCTTGAAGAAAACACCACACTGGGAATGGCATCTTTGGAGGCAGGGTAGGGAGAAGGGATGGTTCTAAGCAGGTGGGCATCCTGGAGACTCCAAATTCTGGTGTAGCAATCCTGACCAACTGGAAAGGCAAGGACACCAGAATGCAACATTACACAACAAAGCACTTCACATGGCTCTAAAAGATTATCAGCACAGAAGCAGAAGATCTATTGGGAAAAAGCCCTGACAGTTTCTACACATGCTAGAGACAAAGTGCTTATCCATACCTTACAAAACAGACACTAAATACTGCAAAAGTGAGAAAAATTTTCCTATTGGGCAATAAAAGGTGTGATAAATGAGTACTTAAAGTACTTTCCTCATTTTCAAGCTCCTAAACCAAAAAAAAAGGAAAGAAAAACCTCACTGTCAAATTATTCTGTCACTTATTGACAAATCCAAGGGGGGGAAGATTACTACACTTAGTGACGTTGTGAAACTTGGCTGTACTGTGAGGATCTAGGGGTGCTGCTTCACTTATTGTTACCTTTCCTCACCCCATCCTAAATAAAATAAATTAAAACCCCCGTAATCTCAGGCTGTAGCCAAGTATACCCAAACTGAACCTGAGTGGTACACACAGTTCACAAGTTGTGCTTACATGCCAGTGCTTCAGCCCATCACCACTGCCCACTTAAGCTTAAATTAACTTAAGCTGCCCACTTAAGCACCCAATTAACATACACACAGTCTTCAGTCTCTATATGAAGTTACCAAGTCTCCTGTTTACATGTTTCCCTGGATTTCAAGATCAAGTGTCTTCTGCTCTACTGTGGAAAGGATAATGGGACTTTTGCAAGACACGGCAAAAAAAGCCTTCAAGAGCTACATGCAACAGATTGCAGTAGGTGTGCATACATATCATTATTTCTTAATTTTCATAGGATATTACAGTATGTCTAAGGCTGCATATCTTCTGAAGTTTACAGAATTAACAGTTTTACAGCTTCCAAGAGCTATAGCCAAGAAACAACCCTCGGGCATAAGAAAATCGCTGCCAGGCAAGTGGAGGGGAAAAGCTCAACTCACCTGCTGTAAGAAGTCCTTCCTCCTCATTCACATGCACAGGGAGAATGGCATACTCATTGTGGTGACCTTTATACTGTTTCACACACTTCACTGTTCTCAGGTCCCACAGTTTTATCTGCAAGGTGAAATAATTGTTTGAAAGAGGATATATTAAGTGGACAGCATGAGACTGTTGAGGAGTAAGCGGATCTGGAAGAGGACCCACATATGGAACTACCACCCCATTCTACACCGTGCCCCAAAGAGCAGGAATTGCCCGCGGGACAGGGACAAGCACCCACCAGCGCCCAGAAGGAAGAGGACGCCCCGGACACAGGAAGCCCGTACCTGTCCAGCCATATCTGCTGCCAGCAGGTGGTGCTCCCCCTGCAGGAGGCGGAGGGCCGTCACCGCCGAGTCGTGGAAGAGCCGCGTCGCCTTCCAGCCCTGGCCCCGCCGGCTGCGCTGCCGCACGTCGATGCTGGACCCCTCCCGATCCCCTCCCCCGAGCGGCAGCCGCTGAACAGCACCGGGCTCTGCAGGGACCCCGAGGAACAAGGGCTCTACCTCACCCCTGCGGGGTCCCACACCTCACACGCACGACCCACCTCGAGCCTTGGAGCTCTCTGGTGCGGCAGTCAAGTTATTTTCTTAAAACAGGCAGCAAGAACAACAGTTTATTACAACTGCAACATTTTTCAGGCGACTCGTTCAGCCCTCAAAGATCTACCTCAGCTGTCAGAGTTCAGGTAGGTGAGTGGGAACTTAGTTCAATGGGACAGCAAAACGGGAACCGGAATTCTCATATTCCAATCTTACCCTTCTCACTAAACCTTTGTGAACAAGTCTTACTATTTTGCAGAGGATTTCCCCTTCTTGATGGAGACAATACACTGAGCATTAACCAAACAAGGTCATTTGCCAAAACCAAACCAATTTTACAACACGCTATTACTGTGCTCTTTGTACTGCCTTAATTTCCTTTTTACCTCTGCATAATTAACAAAAATTACCCCTGTTGCCACAGAGTCTGACATCAGTTCATCATTTTTGTTGCTACTGAATAGTGTGCAAGCATCAGGACACATTGGCTCTGTTGTGGAGCAGCCATCCAACTGTAGCTGTAATCACAGCCACAGGTAGAGCATGAGGAGTCCCACCACAAGCAGAACAAGAAGCCCACCCCTGAGGCAGTGCTCTGGAAAAACAAATGCTCTAGGGCTCTTCTGACCTGTGTGGCAAACTGTTGTGCCAGTACATCGCTACTGGTCCCAAATGTCTGTCGATGTCCTGTCACCACATTGGTCACAAGAACTCGTCGTGTCAGGCCTAAGGAGGACAGATTATGTTTGTTTAGCTGTAACTTGGGTAGCAGCCAGGGGATTAAGGCAAGAAGTGCTGCCCACTGAGACAGAAGGGGTTGCTACCCTTGCAGAGCACCTGTGCTGAAGCAGTTGTCTGCCTGGGGATTCAGGCACCAAGCACAGGACCAGGCAGTGGATATCTTGAAGCTGCACAGCATTCCAGGCCGATCTCCTAGGAGAGAGGAGCAACACATGAAGCATCCATAAGGTGTTAGGACAGGATAACTCAGAAAGGTTCTCTGGATTTCCATGCTTTTAACATTTCAGTCTGAAGCAGAGAAAACATTACTCAATGTCCCTATGCTACTCAAGAGACAGGAGACAAAAGCAGGACTTCATGACTGTGAGACGAAGACTGAAGACTTAAAGTCTACATAGAGAAATGACTGTGAGAGACTGTGAAATTTATTCAGCAGTCAGCAAGCTCATCATGGCAGGAAAAAGACAAACCTTGCCCTACAGCACTCAGTAAGTCATTTCCCAAAGATAAGTGGGCTAGAAACACAGAACATTTACTTTATAAGCTACAGAATTGCCCAAGCCTAACCAAGTTCTTGGCCTGCCTATTTAAAACCAAACAAACAACAAAAGTTTGAGTAAATAACTATACCCTAGATTTGACCCTAACTCATGTAGCTCCTGCACAAAGTCTACTAATTGACGTAAATTTTAAGTCCTGAGTTTTCACTTCCTTATGGCACATCCACCATGATCATACATATGTCAGGCAGCACAGGCCACTTGTCTCAAACATCACTTTACAAAGGTTAAGTTCTACTTTGCTGTTAACATCTACTTAGCAAGATTCTCTCAAACCAAGAATTTATGAAAGTGAAGTTGGTCAAGAAACTTGGAAATACCTAAAACAGTCAATAGGTAATACTAGACAGGAGGACTTTGGTGGAACTCAGGGCATCTGATTATGATGAAGGGTCTAAAATATTCTAGAGCTATTGGGCATGCTGGCCTAGCAGCCATCCATCTTCAGTGACTCTACAAGCTCAGGCTAACTCTATGCAGCTTGGTGGTTTTTTTTTTTTTTTTTTAAATGGCTGCATAAACAGCATGACATTAAAAATTTAAAGTCCATAACTCTTAACTATCACAGATTTCCTCTGTATAGACTTAGCTGATCATGTCTGAAGGGAAACCAGCTTAGAGGACTGTACTGTGTGACTTGAGGAAGCACAATTCTGACACCAAGAAAGACCAACTGATGAAGTCCTGCCCCCAAGAACAGTGAATAAATACATAAAAATGCAGCTACAGCCATCAGACTTAAGACATAGGATTCTCCAAATCAATCATGCTTATATACAACTGAGGATGAGCTTCTACAAGGAGCTTTGGGCTCAGACATTTCCCAGCTTTCCACCTTTGATTAATCCACTGAGCATACCTGAGTAGCTACTACCAGAAGGGATTCTGCAATGACTCCAGATACTCTATAAGGAACTGTGAGTACCTCTGTGCAGCTTTTGAGTAGTAATTACAGGCCAAGCCACTCATGACAAATGTTTACTTTGCAAACAAAGTGTTCTCCTGCCAAAGTCAAGTACTGCACCATCAGCAGCCAAAAATAAACTAGTGCTTTGAATGCTGCCTGTTACTGAATTCCTAAGGTATGTTCTTCCACCTGTTCACTTCTTAAACTGTTTCAGACTTTCTAAATTTTACAAGAATAAAACAGTCTCACCAGTTACTGAAGAAAAGCGCAGAAATAACCTTCCTTTTGTGCTCTTTTCATACTCAATTGCTATGGAAAATTGGAGGGAAAAGAACAATAAAAACACCCTACCTGGGTTCGTGCTGCTGAACAATGATGCTGGCAGCAGGCTGGCACAGCCTGGTGTTTCTGCAATTCCCATGAGACACAGCTTGCCACGGGAGTTAAGGAAAACAAACATTTCTCCCTAGAATGGAACAGGCTGCCTGACATTTCTAGCTGGGAAAAGCAAGATGCTCTGACACAACCACAGCTCACAAGACTTTCCCTTTGAGTCCTTTGATGTGTCTTACAGTTTACAACTAAGTCTTGACTTTCCATTTCTTTCCTAGGAAAGAGCTAAAAATGATTCCAATTCTTGCTTGTGTATTTTCACTGCCAGAAACACAAGACAAGAGGAATGCTAAGACATCTTCCTAGTGATAGAAAAAAAGAGTCCAATGCACAGCTTACACGGATCGTTCTTCTCATCTTTACATGCTGATGACACTGCATCAGTACAGATGTGTCTTTCATGGAGAGAAGGTGGAAAAAGGGGAGCACACATTGATGAGGAAAAGAAGACTCACTCTAGATTACACTGAAATACTTTCTAAAGATTGTACCAGGTATAAATAGGACTTGAAAGCTGCATTTCAAGTTCAGTGGGGTAAATCTGTGATATGACTAGAGGAAAGGACAAAATAAAACCAAACTGCTGACCAGCTGTGAGCAAGCCTGATGAACTCCTGCCACCTTCTGGATCAGCCCCGAATTGTTTGGCTTTTCCCAGAAGCCATTATGTGCATTCATTCCCACATCACTTTCTCTCTTTTGGCACTTCAATAGCAAGCCTGTTACGTGCCATCTCCCAGGTTACAATCCCCTTTCCTTCCTCAATTCTGGGCTCTGTGCTGTCCAATACTGCTTCCTCTACCTTCCTCATCAACCTTCTTCTGCTTCTGAGACAGATATGCAGAACATGCTCTGAAAGCTGAAGAGCATGATGCCAACGAATTGCTCCCATTCTCCTCTCCCTCCAGCCAAGGTGTGGAGATGGTTACAATAGAAACCAACCCACTCACTTTCAAAGAGGCCCACTTCAAAGAGAAAGTTTGCTGTCTTAAGCCTCTCCTTAGTTTGTTTGCCTCAGCCGATTTCTAATCACTGGATTTTTTTCAACATGGCATCTACACTATTAATGAAGTGAGAAGTCTCCAGGGCAGGAAACATGGTCTTCCACCTACTATTACACTGGAAATATTCTGCACATATCAGGAACAGAACCATACATTTGTCTCACTAGCTCCAAGATTGACCAATTTTTAACACCTTCTCCGTGTACCAGAAAACAATTTCTGGGGCAACTACCCAAGAGGTCTTCCTGGAAGCTAGCTGTTCTGTGCAGCATGATGCAGGCTTGTCAAAACTGAGCTGAAATTTTGCTTTTTTAAAAAAGGATATAAAACATGAGAATCTGGATGAGTCAATGATGCCCAGCACACAGAATTCACCTTCAGACACAAGAAGACATAGGATTTTTGTGATCCCTTACTCAATTCATGAAAGGGTATTTCCATGCAAAGATGACATAAAACTATGCACTGGGTACACCTCCTTAGCCCACTAAATAGCCCACTAATAGGACATGAGCATTTTAGCCTCATTATACTCTTCAGTGTCAGAGACAGCAGTACTGAGAAGTCTGTCCAAACACGGACTGAGGCACCAAACACATCCTGTTATTTAAGAGATCATCCTTAGAAGAATCTGAGCATGAAGAGGCTAGGAAAGCCTGTTTTAAATATGCTCCATGTCCAAGGATAAACACATTTTCCCAAAATTGTTTTTAAGAAAGCATGCAAATCTTAGTAGTTTCTGGTCATCAGCTAGGGTCAAGTGCAACTCTGATGTAAGCACTGCCCCTGGCAGCTGGTCACTTTACGCAGTCTTCCATTCCCATCCTAGCATAACATTCCTGAGCCAACACTGATACCGAGGACTTTCAGAGACAAGCTTACTGTGATTCTGTGTTTATCCAAGCTTCACAGCACCAGATTCTTCCACTCTCTCCTCCCAGCCCCTCCCCAACCCTGATGCTTCTCCACCCGTGCCTGCCCAGCACACAAGGGAAGGAGGCAGGAGCAGCAGACGGCACCTTGCGGTTTGTGAAGTAGAGGTTGTCATACATCTCCACAGCCAGGGCCTCCTTCCCCAGACCGCTGAGGTTGATGATACCGTATTTGCATCCTCCGTGCTCGACGTCGTTCACAGTGAATATCCGTTCACAAGCAACATCTGCCTGTAAAACGAAAGCTTGCTGGTCACACCTCCTGGAGCCTTCACAGGAAAGGACAGCTCGAGGGAGCAGGGTCAGGTCCAGAATGAAACACCACATCCATTCTGATCCCTTCAACACCACCCATTTTCAACTCATTTCAAAAAACAGCGGCCAACTTTTTTTACACGCACACACAAAAAGTAAGACAAGGGTTTAGGCATTGAGTAACGATAAATACTCCTTCCAGTTATATCCATTCTAGACATTTACTCTAGCTGAGTAGTAAACACAGAATATTGGTAGAGGACTCAATCCAAAAATTTACACCTTCTCAAAAGTGAACACGGAATTCTCCTGCTACTGGATCACAACAAAGGCTGGTGATACATTTCAACTCTACGACACCAAGTTTCTAACTCCCTTCTAGCTTCAGCCACCCATACAGTGCTCTGTTTACAAGGCCAGGAGCTGGCCCTCAAGAGTCTTCTACCTAGACTATGACAGAGAGATTTGCTCGAGACCTTTCCTGCACCTGCAGCACAATCAAAACCAGTAGAAATGGCCTTCAGATCACAAGATGCAAAATGATGACTGATGTTTACACAGATTCTCTGGATCACAGACTTTGCTACTCTCCAAGTTCTCTTTCGTATTCTTCCTTCTCTCAATCCTCTCCATGCCCCCTCACAGCCCTGTGCTAACTCAAGTCCTGTTTATTTTCAAGAAAGTATATTGATCAGCTTAAAAGAAATTTAAAAAAAGAAAATCACTTTTATATCCAACCTTTTGATCATATTCCTTTCTCAGAAGGAAACAGCCTCTTCCTACCTGCTTAAAATTACCAAGCACGGATTTTCAGACTGGAATAACACATCTTTGAAGGCAAAATTTGATGTACAGGATTTGATTACAAGATCCTGAATTTTCATTGAAGATGGGATACCTTTATCCTAAAGATTTAGTAGTTCTCAGAACATACCACAATTATTTTAAAATTGTCTGTTCCACCGACTGAGGAATCTGGACTGTGAATTTCTATCTTCCTCCTCTGCATGCAGTTCACTTTTAGCTCATGGACCAGCCTGTAAAAGCAATGTGGGGGAGGGGGATGGGTGGGGAAGACAGAAGATTCAGGTAAGCCTGGACTTAATGCCTATGAAAAGAATGAAGTCATGTCAGTTGAAGAGCATTCATCCCAAGAAAAGCTGTACTGTATTCCTAAAGCACAACAACAACAAAGTTAATTTTAATTATCATTTATCTGAAATTGGATACCTCTTCTTCATTTGAATGCTCATCACTTTAGTAATCTGATTATAAAAGAAGATAACCTTTTTTAAAAAAATTTATGTAATATATTCTTCTTTGTCCTAAGAAAAAGAGTAAAAAAAAAAAAAGGCAAAAAACCTGCCAGGAGCAGTTGCAGTAAGAGCAGAAGCAAAGGCAAAAAACAGAAGACAAATCAAGCAGAAGACAAATCAAATCATTGTACCTGCAGTAGCTTGTGGAGCTGAGCAAACCCAGCTGCCTTTTCTGCAACAGCACAGAGGAGTTCAGCCCAGCCCTCGCTGGCTTCTGGAAGAGAACAACATGAAAGCAGACCTGCATATTTGCTTGTTTATGATTCAAACCCCTCTGTGAGTCTTGCATGTTTGGGATATGTAACTTTTTCCTCTAGCCTACATACATTACATTTTTCAGAACACCTATAAAACATGTTCCAGCACCATTTCTTTGGCCTACTACAATAGGTAGACAAGAATATATTCCTTGGAGATGTGGGGTGCTTCTCTAAGTACAAAAACTCAAATAAAAAATCCCAACAAACCAACAATCCAACAGCCATTGTTTTCTCTTGACATAGTCAGCAGTACCACCTTGAGGTGTGAAGTCACCTTTTGGTTTCACTGTAACACCTTAAATTCTTATTACACAGCAAAGTTTTCTCTCAGAAGAAGACTGCTATTAGCTATGCAGCCTTACTGCTGCACTAAGCTGCTTCTCCATTCATCATTTGCTAAAACGTCACACGAACTCTTCTGAGGAGACCAAAGGATAGAATACTTTGCAGAATTATGGAGTAAGAAATCTTTTTCATAATGCTCAAAGTATTTAAGAACCAAAATGTTCTTCTATGGGAGCCTGATTCAGATTTCTGATTCAATAGCCAGATTTTGAAAAGAGACTTATATCCACAGTTCACAGTAACATGGCCAGCAGCTTTTTGAAATCTACACTGCTCATGGAAACAGCTAAAACACCACCACCATCTCCACCTCAGAACTTTCACAGGGAAGACTGAAGAGCTGAACAGCTGGTTAAAGTCATTCTTTAAGGAGAAAAATACTGCTCACTTCCTCCAAATGACTGCATATGTAAGTGAGCTGTGATTTGTAGTTATAAGACATAGCTTTCAGGTAATTACAAAACATCCTTCTTGGGTATTTTACCCAGATTACAGATTAACAATGTATGATAAAAAGCATCCAGGCATAAACATTAAGACCCATCTTGATTTTAACTGTGAAAAAAAAATTCTTCATGAAACAGGTGTTCTGTATTGTTTCTTCAGTGTCTAAGAAAATGAACAAGAGATTTATTTAAGACGTGGAAAACTTAATTTTAAGACCTCACTTTGCCAATCCAAGGCAGGGATTTGAAACCTGGCATCCAGTGTCCTGACTCAAGTATAACTGGTGGACAATCTGCAATTCTGAGTGCAGGCCCTGTCTCTATACAGGTTTTTTGTTTGTAAAGACTTGCTTTCATTCCTCTGTGGAACAGCCAAACAAAAAGCTTCAAGGACTATAAATTCTCAGCTAAAAGAAATTTCCATTCCCTCAGACTGCTTAGGGAGCTGTACGCAGTCAGAATTGAAAGGTTTTAGCTTATTATCTGTCCTCGCCAGAGCACAATAAAGCCTAATTGCAATCTTTTTCAGAATGTACCTTCTTTTGTTTTTCTTCCTCTTCTAAGAGTTTCAGTCTTTTGCATTCCATTGCCTTGTACTGAATGCTCTCCTTGGTGAGTGGGTTGTAGTTGTTATGTCCAGGCAGTAAGCGAAAGTAGCGGTTCTTTTCTGAGTCATAGTAAAATCCTGGCAGCTCTTGGGGAAAAAAAACAGAAAAGTGGCAAAATCAGATGGATAACTGAGTTTATTGCTCTTTGACATCCCACATCTTGGGAATGTCAAATGTCTCATTCCCAGCAGGTCCCAAGCATGACATACAGACTAGGAATAGAGGACAGCCACTTAAAGCAAAGCACCACTATTTGGTTTCCAAATGCAGTGCTGTGACACAGGTACAGAAGGGATGTTGCCACTGACCAAGATGCAACTCAGTCAGATCAGAGCAGCAGAGAGGGAAGGTTTTGCTGCAGAACAAAAATTACCTTTCCTCATAGAGTTAGTCATGAGGGGACACCTGGTTCAAGGATTGGGTAGGGCAGTTCAAAACAAAACAAAGTAAAAAAAATAACAATGAGGTATCACCCAAACAAAGTAAAGTGATTCACTCCCCAGAGCAAGCTGCTTTTCCTTCAATGCATACGAGAGATTTTGATACCATGAAGAGTACATTTGGACAATAGAGAGAGGCTCCCAAGAGCCACAATAGAAACATCCAATTTTAGTGCCTCACTGCCCGGGTAAATTCAAGGAGACAGGTAAAATTCTTTTGACAGATTCCTAATGGTATTTTGCTTCAAAACAAATGGGTGAATTCAGAAGAGGTGAGTGTTGACACTTCATTTCCAGAGCTTCTATTTAAAGCTTCATCTACTACCAGAAATTGCACTGAAGTAACCTCTTCTGTTGCTGCTTACAATTCAGCTCCTTGTCATCACCTTCTAGGTTGCAGGTAAGCAACAAGTGACCAAGATTTATTCAGGTCATCAAAAATATAAAGTTAGTGAATGAATCAGTAAGGTTTACAAAAGCACACTGCATTCAGCATACAGAATCAAGTGACACAGCATTAACTGTTTTGCAGGATACATTTCCTGACGTGCTCACAAGCCCTTAAGCACTAAAGGGTGATACACAAAACGGTCTCTTTAAACTCTGCCTTTGTCTCTTGTTAAGGGGTTATAGTCAGTGGTGTTTCAGGACTCTCCTGTTGTGGAGAAATACAAGTTCCCACAGGCTTAGCTTTTGGTAGGGTTGCTTCATGAGTCAGGAAACCAGAATGCAAATGGGACATCCTCAACAGCTCTGCGACTGCATCACATCTGGTTTCACCAGTCGACTCCCTGATAATGAACATTTAGCCAGAGTGTATTTCTTACAGACCACACAACACACCAAGGGCACAAAGAGCAAGTATTTCCCTCTGCTCCCAGAGTGGTGGAGCGTTATATCTTTTAAAGGAGTAGCTCTTTTAAAAGACTGGATGCAAGCTGTAATTTTTTTTTACATGCTCTCTTATTTGCTTACTTAATGTTTCTATTCAAAGATCTATTTTGTAACATCTTCAGCACCTATGAGAAAAGAATCAAAGTCAATTTTCTTCCCAAAGCAATGTTTCTGAAGGGAGACAGAGAATTCTGTTGGTTTTTTTTTCCTGTTTGTATCAGCCTGGCTAAGCACACAAGTTTCAATCACAAGAAATGCGGTTGGCCCTGCTCTCTAGATTCTCATGTGCCACATCTTTTGTTGTATCACCTGATGTTACTTTTCTCTACAGATTTTAATGTTTACACCCTTCCTCTCACGTCATATTACTAATGCAGCTAATACTATTTTCATACAGTCAGCTTATGAACACTGATTTCTGCCCCATAAATGTGGTCTCTCACCTGGTACTGCAGAGTTCTGTGTTGAACTAGATGAAGAAGGATCTCCACTGCTGCTGGGGCCTGCATTTACTGGGGTCTGTGGTTCCTCCTGTTCCAGCCTTAAAAAAAAACAAAACAAAACAAAACACTGCTTCAAGAGAGGCTCAAAATTGTCCTACACATCTTTCCCACAAAGACTCTAGAAAGCATCTTCTTACTGACATTAATGGAGCCACTTCTGCAGGGCTGCAATAAACACACTGTGCATGTCACCGTACACTAAACTATGACAATAAAACAGTAAAAATATTATGTTTAAAAACTTCAAGAATACTAGAGATACCAACATCCTGAAAGCCTTAAGTACTTGCTAAAACATTAGAGGTGGCTGCTGATTCTGCACGTGCCTTTAACTCTTTTCAGTGCAAGATTAATTCTGTGCTTTTTACCATATCCCTTGATTAAAAGAAGAGCCCACCCTGGAAAGCACCTAAGTCTTCACAGCATAAAGTGAGAGACAGCATGGGTAAAACATTGATGCCAAATCAAAATAATTTTGCCATTCTCTTATTGACAAGAATTTCATTGAAGAGATTCAGAAACATCCAAAATAAACACAAGTTAGAACTCCAGGGAAAGTCTCTGCTTTTGTAACAAACATTGCAGTCGACAGGGTAACTGCAACATGGTTTTTACTTTGTTTTGAAGTAATTTAAATGGACACATTCAGCACTGATGAGTAAAATTCCACGGGGATGTTTTCTAAATCACCTGTACCACTCTCACTTTTTAACTCTTGTTATGTGTACTCCTAAAAGCTCTAGACCAAGACGCTTTGCAAGAGTCATAATTTATTGGAAGCAAAATTACAAAGAAATTCTAATCCTCATACCAGCTCTGTTACTGTTTGATTATACAACGTGGAAAATAAAGAACAGAACCAATCTGCAGGAAGAAAAACACCCCATACCAAACCAAAGCACTTCAGTTTTAAGCTTTTTAATAAGATCCTTTTAATTGTATATTTACTGAATTGGGGCCTATTTGCATTTCTAACTTTTCTTACACAAATGCAACTCATGAGGCAACTCGCATAGGTGTATGTGTCCCTTTCTCTAAAAATACATTTAAAAAAAATGCTAAGAGCAATAAAGCAAAGGATTGGCCCCTTATTCTTGCAAAGGGTACTAAGGAAAGAACATGGGGAAGAAAAAGAGCCATAGAAGTAATTCAAACACAGGTAAGTATAAGTTCTGAAATTTAAAATGCACTTTCTAAAAGAATAAGTTTTCAAGGCAGTGGGTTATTCCTGAGACCCTGTTTCATTTTCCTGATCTGCTAGATGTGGTATTGCTACCACACTACTTGCTTTCAAACTTTCAGGAAGATCCTTTAATGACAGCTTTCACACTAGTAAGAGACTGAGCCATAAAATACGTGGTCAGGTGGAACGAAGCACTTCAACATTTTTCTAAAGTACTGAAACATTTTTCTTTCCTGAACAATCTCTGCATATTGATGAAGGATTTCTGGGCTATCTCAGCTTAAAATCAATACACAGTTATGAACATATGAAAAATTCCCAGACATCAATGCAATTCCATTCCCACTAGGGATGGCAGATCTACCAGAAGTACCATCCACTAGATTTTTTAGATGCAACCCTCCCAGTTCTAGATTGCCACCATTCTGAAGATTTAATTAGGCATAACATCTAACAGTTTAACCTGTGCTAAGCACAAGCTGCATACACTTGCCTTTCAGTGTGATTATTGTGATGAGGTCTTCTGCACCGATGGGGACGGTGGCTGTGCCTGCGATTGCTCCATCCATGCTTTTCTTTGCTTCTCCAGTAATTTCTCTTCATTGCTCCCTATAAAAAGCAAACATATGCACATACTTCAACGCTACTTGTCTGGAACGGTCCAACATACAGTCTTTTAACAGAACTGAAAAGATTCAACCAGTTCCAAAGTGTTTCACAGGGGCTTAGCAATCAAAACCAAGGACTCAGTGAAGAAAAACAGTGACTTTTATAAAGAAGCGCTTCCAAGGCCAAGAGGCACCATACCTCAATGCAGCGCAGCCCCACGGGCGCCTGGCCGCATTCGGCGCGGTTCGGTGCCGCCCGCGTGCTCTACCGGCCCTAACGAACCCC
>NW_008627411.1:0-879 GCF_000691845.1 Merops nubicus | reverse complement strand
GCTCGCAAGCGGCGCTTGTCCTCCGCAGCAGGAAAGCTTACCCCGTTAGGAGGGAGCTACTAGTGCTCTTCCCGTTTCCAGAGAGGTGAAGGAAAAGATGATATTTCCCCACCAGCTATAAATAAAGCGAAATAATCGGACAGATGTGAAGGAAAGAGTCAATTTTTCCTGTTCCAAGCGCAGGTCGATTTCTGCACCAAAGTCCCTGCCTCTCCGCCTCGAACAGGCTTTCTTCCTGCTTCTCTCACTGGCTGAGGACTTGGCTTTTTTCCTGCCATAACTAGCCCGGTACTGCTCAGTGGGAAATACGAGCGCTCTTTGTTTTAGCTTTCAACGTTGTAATCTCCCCTTTGCTGTTCCGCAGAACGCGGCTCTGCGGTTCTCGCTTCGATGTGTGCGTCGGGGGGCAGAAATTCCTGGGAGCACCTGTATTTCTCGGCTTGAAAAGTTAATCTTCCCCCACACACAAAAAGAAAAAAAAAAAAATCACTAAAATAAGAAACAATTCCCTCCGTCTAGAATCAGACCCCAGAGGACAGCAAAATATAAAATCCAGACTCTACACTCATACCCTTTTACTGCTCTTCACGGTGTGAACGTGTGAGTAGATGGTGTTTTACAAAGTTGTCTGAATTTCTTGAAAGGCTATTCCTGTGTTTATATGCGAGGGGAATTGAAATTTCTCGCTGACTGAAACGCACCTTCGGCGACCGGGTAGAAAACCCCGGCGGCTGCACGCGGGGCTCAGAGCCCGAAGGCTTCGCCTCGAAGCCTCACGCCCGGATTTCGGCATCCCTCGTCCGCGGTCGAGCGCAAATCGACGCACCCGAGGATGCAGGCACGCGCTTTCTGCTCCCCCCACTCCCCCGCAAGCAGCTC
>NW_008627410.1:0-12019 GCF_000691845.1 Merops nubicus | reverse complement strand
TCGAGCGCCAGCGGCGCCATTTCCCTGGGCCCGGCCGGGGTGCGGTTTTATTCCCCCTCCGCCCAGGAACGCGAGGTGGAGGGTGTCGGGGCCGCGCAGGGCGACTGTGGCAACAAGCCGATGAATGAGCGAGTCATGATAGAGGGGAAATAAAGTTGAGAGTTGTTTTAGCGTAACCTTCTCCGTAATCTTTTTATAATGCTCCGAGCCATATCCTTCCTGCTCTTACCTGGCAGAGACCTTTCCTGGATAAATCTGATTAATTTCTGCTTACAAAGGCGTAACTGAGTCTGTATGATGGCAAAACAATTAAATACCCTTCCCATACATCCTCTCTTCTTTGCGGCACTTACCTAACGAATTACACTCAATTGTTGTAAATAATTACCAAAGTGGCTGATTATAATCCTATGTGTGATTCTGTTAGAGACTGGCCAAGGAACCAGCCTTATTGGGACCCTTTCCAAGTACGTTATGCCCCTTTATTATTGTTGTAATGATTACTGCGTATGAGAAATAACCTCATGTTGTGTGTGACAGCAGTTGCAACAATTATAATTTACATGGGGATCACAAGGGAAACAGTTTTACCTCACGATTTTTTCTGAAGTTACATATCTGTTTTTCTTGCTCACTGAGAAGATAATTTTTGGAGTTTGCTTATACACTTGCATTAATATTCTTTCCTTAATTTATAGAAAACAAAAGGCAGACACAAAGAAACCATTATACATGAAATGCACAGGATTGAAGGTTTCTGTATGACTTCTTGGTTCTGTCACTGAGTCACTGTGATGGGCTGATCACTTTTTAACCAAACAGAAATGTGTGTGTGTGTGTGTACATTCACACAAGAATATATCTGAGATCCTCTGAGGATCTTCTTCAAGGTCTCAAGGGCAGGGACGTCGTTTGGTACAGGTTTAACAGCAAAAGTAGCTCATGTTAGTAAAAGTAATGTGAAATACTTTTTTTAGTTAAAAAAAATTACCCTTTGAAGTTAACCTCTGTGTTTACAGGAGGAATAAGTAGAATCATCATCCTCTCATCTTCACAGAGCTCAATAGCCACAGAGAGACAGAAGCTGTTCTGCAAATTAGTTTGTCAGAACTTAGACATCTCTTCTTGTTTTACTTAAAATTTCACATGAGTCAGCTATGTGTCCTGCACATCCTACAAGACCCTCAGGGATCATTAAAAAGTTTGATTTTTTTTTTTCTTGTTTAATCAAGCAAAGCAGGACAAAATTGATTATGAAGGTTCCTCAGTTCGCTTGTATGGAAATATTCATATTTCACAGAAATGGTTTGTCTGATATTATGAAATAAGTGTCGAGCAGTATCAATTATTTTTCTAACACAGCTAGTAGCTTCATCACTGACCACTGAAGTTAAATTTCTGTTTGCCTTTCCTTCCCTTTAACCTGGCAGCTGCTAAGCACTCCTCCAACAACCACCAAGCTTCAGTTCTGCCTCTCAGTCAGTTTTCATGGGAGGATCCATGGAGCGTTAGATCTTTGTTTTCCCTCTGGTGAAAGCAGCAGTTCAGAGTTCACCCACACGCCAGAATGGAGGAAGTTCATCCCCTGCTTTTCAAACCATAAAAACTGCTGAACCCTTCTTTGGTGCTTGGTGAGGAAAGGGGCTTTCCATGGTGCGAGGCATGTACCAGGCTGCTCCTTCCCCAAAATACAAACATCTGTCTAAATTCCCTTGATAACCTTAAAACAGCAAATAAATTATCATCTAAACCAACCTAACTTTTCTCAGGAGGCTGAGTGTTTGCTTTCAGGGATAATCGTTGTCAGCATGAGTATTCTAGTGAGTTATGACTGTCCTGAGTGGCCTCGGCCTGAGGGACAGTGACAAGCCCTTGGTAACTCCCCTGAAACCTTGTCTTGCCCCCAGCTCTGCCTGCCACTCCCTTCTCACTCTGAGTAATGCTTTGCAGCAGTGCCAGGCAACTCCTGGCTTCCCCAGGGTGGAGAACAAGGACATGCTTCAGAGCAGACCTGCAGAGTCCTCCTCTGCTTTTCACAAAAGCAAAGGTGACTTTACTGCAACTGCATCATCATCACCCAGCCTCAGCATGACTGCTCAGATCAGATAGCAGTGTGTCGAGGCTGCACATGAACGTAGCAAAAGTACATTTAGTTCTTCAAAACATATAATAGATAATACATATTCTGTGAAAAAGTGTGATGCACATCACAGAGAGGATTCCTAACCCTCAGACAGCTCTTGGGACCAGAGCGGTTGCATTAGGTGCAGTTGCCAGCTTCAAAGTCCCTGCAGGACCAGGGGCCTTGGAAGGAGAAATGAGCTGAGGAGAAGTACGTTAGCTTTGATACTTTAAGTAAACAGCTGGCACTTTCAGAATGGAGTCTTTGTTTTTCCCACATGCGTTCGCTGTTGGTCTGATTCTCCGTGTCTCCTGTCACACTCTTTTAAAAAAACATCAAGCTGTTTCTTCCCTTCTAACCAGCAATCCCCCACCTTTCTTTTGCTTTACCTCCCCTGCCTCACTCAGCTGCTTTCTCCTTCTCTCTCTCTCTTCTTTCCCCTCTATCCGCTCTCTTGTTTGCTGCCTGCCTGGTTTTTCTGTTCTGGTGTGGCTGTGTTGTTTAACTTTCCAGGTGCTAGTTGCAGCTGCAGGAATGAGTAAGCCAGGAGCTGTGGGGTTGGCAAAGCTGTAAAAAAAGCCAGAGCAGATCCTTGCCCTGAACACAGGCGTCCTGTTACTGCGTGACAGCAGGAAAAACTGTCTTTTATGTGTATGAAACAAGGAGTGGCCGAGCAACTCTTTTGTTATTTTCCTCTGCGTAGCAACCAAGGCCGTGCTAATGCTGTCTGTAGTTTGCTGGGGTTTTTTTGTTTGTTTGTTTGTTTTTTTCAGGATAACTGAGCTGCATTCAACAGGAAGATTATTTTGAAAAGTTGCAGCTCGGGCTATGGAAGCAATTTCTGCTGTTCTTGTAGTTTGCCAAGTCTAGTATCAGCTGCAGTGGTAGAGTACACTCGAAGTTTTCAGGGACTGTAAATACAGGAATGTGGCTTTCCCTGTCTCAGGAGAAAGAAAGTATTATTCTGTGTTTTTTTTCTGTCACAATTTAGATACATGAGCTATACTTAAAAGTATTGTGTATGCCTCTACCATAAATCAGCAGGTAACCTTAGAAGGGGTTGGCTTAGCAAAATAAAAGTCTCTATTCTAAAAGTGGAGAACAACAGTCACAAAACCAGATATCAACTGATCTGAAGTCTAGGCTTGAGTTTAGAACAGTGAACTCTTAGATTGGTGGGGTTTGGGATGACTTTCAGTTGGAAATGCAGGGACAAGAATTCAGGTGGTTTTTTTGGTAGATTTCAGTCAGCTCATAAAAGACATTCTATGATGTGGTTGCCAGTTATTGATGTTCTGGATGTGATAACAGAAGTTTCTTCAAACTTTCATAGAATCGTTAGGACTTGTCCAAGTCCAACACATAGGGCAGGGACATTTTCAGCTAGATCAGAGTGCTCAAAGCCCTGTTCAGCCTGATCTCAAATGCTTCCAGGGATGGGTCATCTACAACCTCTCTGAGCAATCTGTCCCAATGTTTAACCGCTGTCATTGTAAAAAAGTTCTTCCTTATATCCAGATTGAATCTACCTTGGTTTAGTTTAGAACCATTGCCCCTTGTCCTGTTGCTATAGGCCCTACTAAAAAGACCTTTACTTAGAAGTCTATTTGAAATTTATTTCCATTAAAACTTGCCTATTTCAGAGGCTTTCAAATGATTCCTCTGTAAATGTGCAAATACCAGATAATGTCCCAGAACTAAGACTAGGCAACTTTTTAAAGGCTATTTGCAATCACTGGTAATACTCCTGCTGATTTTTCAGATTAGACTCTGAACCTGAGTGTAATAAAATTGAAGCACATCCAAAATGACAGTGAAGTGTAACTGGTGAGACTTATAAGAAAAAAACAGTGTTTCTTTCTGTTTTGTCTCTGACAATGGCAAGAGGAGATGACATTTAGAAGCTGTGTGCAAGCCTGGCCATCATTTGCAGTCCATCCTCTAGTACTCACCCAGACAAAGCTATTTAGGTTGTGTTTATAGACCTGTTACACAGGAATTTCTCTACTCCCTTTCTGAGTCTGTTGATAGTGCACCTACAGCCTGTCATGGTCACTTTGATGCAGGAAGTTACTAACTAAGGAAATCAAGGAGGTAAAAGTCAGTCTTACATATCCAGAAATAACACAAGAAAAATATTATTTTCCTACTATTAATACATTTTGCATGCCCAATAGCTGTTATTTTGCTGTTTACATGAGAATAACTGATTGAGTGGATTTTACAGTCAAAGGGCATTAATTTTAATAGACCTTCACCATCAGAAACTCATGAGGTGTCCCCTGTATGCCTGCTACAGGCACACTGCTGGCAACGTGCTTAAATGTGTTACCAAAGCACCTTAACACCCGAGCATCTTACAAACATTGATGGGTTTATAATCACACTCCTAAAGGGAAGAGATTAATTTGCCATTGCCCTTTAAAAAGCCAATTTATTGAAAATTCAGAAAAATAAAACAACTTACCGAGGCCCAATAAGGAGTCCTGGGGAGATCTTTGTCTCTTCAGTCCTGGTCCAGTGTCACAAGCTGATTCACCCCCCTGACAAACCTGAGCCTGCATTGACTGGCACATGGACCAACACTTGCCCACAGCTTTTGTACTGGATCACTGTAAGATCAAAGCCTGCAGGTACAAAATTGTTATTTAGTTTACCTCGATTATGAACTGTCAGAAGTTCAAACTCTTCCCGGTTCTGACAGTTCACTAGATTTAGACTTAGAAGCAAATAATTCTCTTTTTAAAAGCAATATTTTACTGAGTTCAGATAAATGTTTTTTAAAAACCTCAGAGCAAAAAATAATTATTATTATCGATACTGACCTGGTACATTAGAAAAAAAATTGATTCTGAAAAGTGAGAATGTTCAGTTTTTACTTTTAGAACCAAAGTAGTTTTGCTTAGCTAAGCTCAGCTCAGCTTGATCTACATGCACTGAATGTACCTGTGATGCCTGTGCTGCCAACATGCTGTGATTCAGGTGTCTTTTGCTTTACTTCTCTGGGGTTTTTAATCAACATATATATGTTTTTTTTTTTTCCTGAAAGAAAATTAAAACTAGCATTTTCTGCAAAAAGCAGCAGTTTTAAGGAAACTACGTTACCCACTGATAAATGGAAAAAAAAATGTCCTGAGCCACCGTACTTAAAACATGACATTCCAAGTAATCATTTATTGTATTTTTTTCCAGTGCCATTCAGAAATTATTACAAACAGATCTCTAATATTTTTATTTATGAAAACACAAGAACACTGTAATATTAATTATGTTTTAAATAGAATGAAAATGATACGTTTGGTTATTGAATAGTGAGGAGCACCTGAATTATGCAGTTAGGTTAATTCAAGCAAAACAGTAGACTTCTAAAATTTTGGCTTAAATTGTGTGGTCTTTTCATATTGCATGTAGTAGGTGCTGCTCACAACAGTTTCAATGTGTTATTTCTTGTCACAAAATCAGAGTAAAAACTATCAAAAGCTGCAGTTCACATTCAGACACCGTTCCCAAGATAAAACTCTAATCAGACCCTCAGCTTGTAGCTTTATTTTCTTGCATGGCAGTATGATTTTCATGATGCCAAAATCTCAGTGAGCCTGTGTAAAACTGTAGGATCCTGCTCCACAAAACCCAAGTAAAAAAAAGAAATCTATAGACTTAATGTTGCACGCTGCTGACACTTTCATAAGAGTTTTTTGCTTGACTGGTTTAGAGCAAGACTGAAGTCAAAAAAAAGTTGACTTTCCTGAAAACCATTTGTTCTTCATTATTAAGCAATATAATTAAAGGTAGACAGCAAGCGAGCTTCTAAAATACAAGTAAAGGAAAAGAAACAAAACTAATACCTGCTAGTCAGGATCAAACTATATGCTATTTGTTAATAATAAAGCTAGAAAGAGAATTTGCACAGAATTTTTCATTAAGACATTTGTTCATGTCTTCAGAAACCTTTTTGCTCCACCTTTTGTAGTAACCTTAAAATATCCACATCTTACTAAGAAAAAAAAGCTATTAAGAAATTTTGTAAAAATTACACAGTGATAGAAATTACTATTCAGAAATGCACTGGAAATGGACTGAGGGAAAATGTGATGGCTGTTTGATGTGAGAAACCAATATTAAAAAAATGCTAGAAACTTTTCAAAGGTTTAATGTATTAAATGCATTATATTATGTATTAAAAATAACCTATTGATCTTCAAAAAGTTGGTAAAAATAGCACTAGAAGTGGACAACCACTGCATAACCTGTCCTTTGAAACAACATTTTTTCTCTATTACTTCCTCCCCTTTCTATTTCTAGACATGCAAGAGACCACAGCTAGTTCAGGCACTCACACTTTACACAGCATTCCTGTTCAAGATGGTCATAAAGAATTCAGCATGTGCTCCAGAAAACTAGTTTTATTACTTTGAAGCACAAAGAAGAAAAATATTTCTGATTTGCATGAGATGGTTATGGAAATATTTACACAAGACTTCATAATTTTTACATTAAAAAGTACCTCTAGTGAGCTTTGGCTATATTGTATAGGCCTTCTAAATGTCCAGAGAGTCACATATATTTCAGAAATTTGCTTTTTAATGTAAATAGGTGGTTAGCCAAATGAAGGGGAGATTGACAGAATTTTAGTGAATTTTGGCACAAATTCTCTAGACATAAAAGGATATAGCTTTATATATTAGTACTCATTTTCCTTCTTTAAAGAATGGTTCCAGAAACCATTCCTATAGTTCATATATAACATATAAGAGAGACTAATCCCACCGAAGTCAATGCAATTTTAGTGATGCTTGAGATAATCAAGGCTCCAGAATGAATGAAGTAAAAATACCTAGACTTCAGATTTTATGGGGAGAGCATCTAACACAGTTGCTTCAGAGAAGGTCTTGAAGCCATGGAAGGGACTTGTTCTTGAGGTAGCCTTGGATTCAGTCATGACTCCCAGGGATTACTGGTGTTGATGGCACTGGCATTGATTCAGAGGGCACTGCAGGTTGGCACTGACAGTAGATCTAGTCACGGGACCAAAATCATCTTTTAAAAAGCCTTTTCCTGACACCAGCCTCAGAAAGTTGTCTTCCAGTTCCTCTGGACACGCAACTGAAAGTTTCTTTTCCATTTTATAAAGTGGGAGGTTCACAGACAACTTTTAAAGTTTTCACTAACCTGTCCGTCAAACTGAAGGAGAAGAATTTGAGGAAAAACTATGGATTTGGTGGTCTAGCAAAAAAATCTAGTCCCTCTGTATAACTTTATTTACACGGAAGCAATGTTGCATACACTATTGTTACTATACATATGATACAGAATTAAATGAGATAGATACTGTATTTCAGTATTTTGCTCCTTCAGACCATATTCTAAGCCATGTGAAGGTATTATTAGAATAACGGAGTCCAGTAGAGCTATTTTTGTGGGAAAATAAAAGCCAGATTTAATTAAGATTATAGAATCATAAAGACTTTTTCAATTAACACATTCAAACAAACTTTCAAGATATCAATGCAAAATACATTGACATATGAAATAACAATTCTCCATGTTTCTTATTAGCAACTTTATATTGCTCCCAAGTGTTTTTTTTTCTTTTCCTGAGGGATTTCAGCTATCAGTGTCAGTGATACAATTCTTGCTATTGCCTCCCCACATCACAGAGCTTCTAAGACTTTATTTTCTTGTCAGCATTAGGAAAAAGAACAGGCACAGTATATTATAGCCCTCTTAATATAACCTGACATTGGAGATTGAAGTGTCAGTCATAACTTGGCAGAAAAATCTGACTAAGAGCTCCTGGTCATCACTGAAGTCCTTTTAGATTTAAGTAAAGCTGTAATGGTAACGGAAAAAAGGTGAAGCCAACATCTTCCTAGGTGACAGTGGCAACTGTCACAGCAGTGACAGTGCCATCTGTGACAAATTGTTGGTCAGACTCCTCTCTAGGAGAGTAACAGCATGGCAGGCCATGCAGAGTGTTTATTTTACTGAGAACTTCAGAAAGCAATGAATTGTGTTGTTTTTATATGATTGTTATTTATAACTACTGTTGGTGATGGAGAAATGATTAAAAGTCCCATTTGTAGCGCTTCTTGAATTCCATGCAAACCAAAGTGGTGCATTTGAAAGTGCTTATTTAGTCTGGAGTTGACTAATTATTAATTACATTCTTTTTCTGTCTTGTCAGTGAGGGGCTGTTAACCCAAATCTACTTATTGTGGGATATTGCTCGGCCATATGGTATTTTAACACTTTTTTATATGCCATTAATTCATTGCTGATACTGTATGCACACAAGGATCCCCTCTCACTGCTCTGCTTGGTAATCAGATCTCTCTCCAAAAACATCAGTGTCTGTTCATACGCTTTTAGTGCACTTTTTTAGGAGAAAAAGAAATAAATTTAAAGCTAACTTCAACTTCCCCTTCACTGATGAAATCCTGCGTTTGACCAGGGGCTTCAGAGCTCCCCGCGCAAGTAGGAAACCCTGAAACTTTCGTGCCATTTCCTAGTTATAAATAATGACAATATTCTTGGTGGGGGGCAGCTAACGGGTGTTGGCGATTTCGGCAGGAAGGGGTGCTGGCAGAGGCCCTACTGACTGGAGTACTGCACGGTGCTGTACTTGGTCACTCTTCTGCGGGAGGTGCCGGGGGACGCCGTGCCCATTGCCTGGCCGAGGTGACAGTCAGCGCTCAGCATCTGACCCGCGCCGCTCAGCCCCCCCAGATTGGCCCCCCCGAGGCTCGTCCCCCCAAGGCTGCTCATCCCAGATCCTGACACTACCCTCTCGGTGACCACCACGTTGTGGGCATTCGATAACTCCGAGGGGATGTTGATTAAGCTGCCCGGCACGCCGGAGGCAGGCCTGAACACCCTTTCCGTCACCACCACGTTGGAGCCGTCTACCAAATCGGGAATGCTGAGAGAGGCGGGGAGGCGGGAGTTGGGGGCGATCACTCGCTCGGTGACGATGACGTTGGAGCCGTCTGTGAGGTCAGGGATGTCCAGCATGCCACGCAGGTCAGAGGCAGAGGCGGGACCCACCACCCTTTCCGTCACGACGACGTTGGACGCGCGCAGGGGGTCGACGCAAATGGAGGGGGAGCCAGAGGTGTAGGTCTCGGTCACCGTCATGTTGCCGTGGAGCAGAGGATCCGGCATCGGCCTGGGGGGCTGAATGGTTGAGGCAGACGTGTAGGTGTTTTCGGTGACAACCGTCGTCGTGCCGACCGGGGGAGGCATGGGAGCAGATCCGTTGACAACGATGGTGGTTCCGGGCGGTGGGAGGTTTAGGTCGCTTTCAGGGCTGGGGAAAGTGACGTTAACGCCTGGCCAGGGTGGGTTGACATCAGGGAAAGGTTCGATCTCCTTGCCCAGACAGATCTCTGCCAGGGTCTTGAATTTTGGTCCTAATGTATCCAAATACGTTTCGTCCATGTCTTCTCCAATAAAGCTGCAGCAACCCACGGAGCCAACAGGAGTACCCACTCCTTCATGGTCATATATTAGTAGGCAGTCATTTGCCGGCCGACCTTCATCTTCATCTGCATACACAAATGCTTTCTGTAGCAAAACCAGAAAAAAAAAGAACAAAGTGACTTTTCATCCGGTTTTTATCCATGCAGACTCAGATTGTAGTAAGGGTTTCCCAACCACAGTAAGGCCCAGCTGACTTGAGAAACAGGAAAAATTATATCACCCACTTTTTTGTGACCTTGAAATAAGTTTTATTGAGATGTTACTGATACTTTATTCTTTTTTCTGCAAACAGCGTCTCAAATTTGGTCTGCCATCAGTGGGTCTGACTGTGGGGTGAGCAGGAGAGAGCAAAAGGGATGGGGGAACGAATTTAGTCTTTGGACTCCAGATGGAGTGGTAGGAAGGGAAATGGCAATAAAAAGAAGAAAAATGTGAACTGATATTCACAGTTCTTTAAGGGCTGAAGTCACTTCATTAAACAAGCTGTACAGGAACTGCATGATAATAATTTCACAAAATTACTATCTATTTATACAATGGAAAAGGTGGGAAATATAGAACTTTGGTGGTCACTTATGAAGCTGAGATAATTTAATTGCTTGCTACCAAGCAACTGCACTTTGTCCATCAGTTTTACAGGAAACGCTATTGAGCAATCAGATCTACTATGCCAGCAGCTCAAAAGCAGTACTACTGGTGTAGTTTTTCCTACCAGCAAAGTCAGCTTTGCTCTCACAGTCTTATATCATAAAAGTCTCAATCTGAGTGGAGTTATTTTGGATTTCCACTGTCTGGCTTGAGGAAGAGAACCTAACAGTAGGCTCACAGATATAATGCAGAGAAGATCAAGTAATTACCTCAGAGAAGTAGTTATCTAGGAAGGCCATGTTCACCCCTCCTTCTCGATACTCTTTTATTGTTCCTCCAACTGACCCTTTTACTTCCCCTGTTCCAGAAATTCCTCCAGCTGTCCCGTAACCAGTACCAGTGCCATAGCCAACCCCTGTAGTTTCTTCAACACCAGAAGCTACTACTCCTCCTCCTCCATAGGTGTTTGTATATATATCTGAAAACAGAAAAACAAAAGTTATCCTTCCTGTCTTCTGTGAAAATTTACACAGAATTTGCCAGTTTTTACAAAAAGTAAGACATCATTGAGTTTCTACAGGCTTTTTAGACTTATTTCAGTCACAGATCCATGCATGTGCCAAACATTGAAACTGCAGTAAAAATTCAGTGTGTATTAGCAGATATCTAAGACCTGGATTTTATTCCTCAGGTTAGGCTGTATGTGCATATGTGCTTTGGAAAATCAATGATTTACTTGTGTAATTGGCCAGAGAGATTCCTCTGTCTGGTGTACATTTATGCTGTCATGGGATTTGCATTAGAAAATCAGATAATGCTTATGGATAATTATGCAATTACATAAATGTATATGTATGATGACTTTGGGATTAAAATAGTTTTGCCTTAAACACTTTTCCAAAAGAAATAGCTTTTTAACTCCTTTCACATTTTCTAGTCGTTGGACTGTTGAGGTGGATTTGGGAGAACAATAATAGATCATAATAACCACCAGCACCAATGTTCATAATGCAGAATGAAAATGACCTTTACAATAAATTCTAAAGTCATACTTAGGGGATTTTATCTTCTCCAGATTTTTTCATACATGATTAACAAAGAATGAGTGTTTGTCAGAAGCTAGTGAGAATGGATGTGTGCCAGCATCCTTCCCTCCTAGTGTGGACTAAGGAATGGGGAAAAAGAGTAAGTGGCACTGGAGAGCTTGAGTTATTCTCTGTGGACATCCAATTCCTGGGGAATAGCATAAATTTATTGTGCCATGTACCAGATTTCTGCCTAGGCTAGTGCATGAATGGTCAGTAATTAAGTGGTTACTTGACAGGTCTAGCTTGTGAAAGCAAAGCCTGGAAATTTGGAACTGAATCTTCCACCACTGAGTTAGGAAAGAAAATGTCCTTATTCTGGTCTCAGGACTGATTTCTACTAAAACTGGTGTGTGGAAAAGACCCTCCATTCATTAGCTGGAATTATAAAGAAAAATTGCTTGAGATTTGAAAGCCTGGGCAGATATATAAAAATAAATGTAGCTTGTAGAAATGAATCTTCTCAAAGGCAATAACCTCAGAGCCTTCATTCTTACTGGAAGTCCTACTAGCATCTGTTTGACTATCTGTAGATGGAAGATTGGAAGGATTGGATTGTCGCTGAGAAATCAAAGTGCTCCTTGAATGAGATGATGTGAAATACTGACAGATAGCTTTATGACAACACACATAAAAAGCTTTAGGATCTGCTTACCAGAGGGTTCACAAAAATCACCTCCTGCAGCTGTTGTCGGGGCAAGAATGTGTGAGACATCCTGGAAAACAACAGTTTCACTCTTTGAAT
>NW_008627409.1:0-4804 GCF_000691845.1 Merops nubicus | reverse complement strand
GTTCCAAAGCTGTTACGGGGCTTTGAGTTGGCACGAGGAAATGATTTAGGGGGGTGGATTTTGATGCGCTGTTATAATGTGTTTTCCAGGCTCATATTTCAAAGGAAAGTGTCACACTTTGTTCCCAACCTTTCTGTGGTGGTAGCGTGCATAGTAACCCTTGTTCTGTGCTACCGTTTTCCTCAAGTTCTTTTTTTATGGCACCAAACAAACCAGATTGGTCTGTGAATATGACCTGCCTCTCTTCCACTTACACCGATGACACACTAACTTGTTTCACACTGCACCACATGAACAGGTTCTCACTTAGGTCTAAACCACTCATATCATAACCTTTTTGTGGTCTGCAGCTCAAACCAGTGTGACACCTGCCAGCCAGGACAAACCACTCCTGCTTCAGGGCTGACACTGGGGATGTGGTGCAGGCAGACCAGCTCATCCCTGGGCCAAAAGTCAGTGCATCATCTCATTAACACCTTCAGCTCCTTCAGGATGTCTTGCAAAATACACTTGGGTGATTGCTTGTGCTTGTTTAGGTATTTACAAAACTGTGTTCGAAGGCTTGTTGCTTGTCTCAGCTATAGCTGAAGGCAACACTCAAAGATGTCATTAATTTAGTCAGGCTAGATGCTTTTAAGGAGGAGTGATTTGCCACGGCTCCCACTCTGACACCGCTGAGTGGAGGTTCAGCCTAAGTGCTTCATTTAGTTCTGGCCAGTACTTCCATTGTGTTATAATTAATGATTGTTCCACTAAACATAGGTTAAACAGTTCCTTTGAGGACAGTGGGAAGAATTCTTGTTTCTCTAAATTGTATGCAAAATTTGGAAGGTTGAAAGGGAGCCGGCAGACTTGCCTGACCGCATTCTGATATGTTTTTTTTTAATGGGAGGAAATTGAAGTACCTTTTACACAGAATTCAAAGCCACGCAGCAGGTCTAGTGGCCCGTGTGCTGCAGAGGATTTCAGAGGGTGGACCAACACGTTTGGCATCCTCCCTTTGGATTTTTACACTCGTAGGGGTGCAGAGTTTCCTGCGGGGTAATCATCAAAATGAACTTAATTGTTTGCTGATCTGATTCATACTCTTAAAAACTGTGAGGACAGATGGTGTGTGTTAAGAGGCAGCAGGTGGTAATTTTTTTCAGCACAACTTCTTAAATGAGTAACCTGCCTTTTAAAGCATCAGAGGGCTACTGGATGAAAATGAACTAAAAATATTTCTATTAAAAAATACCTTTATTTGTTGGCATGATGGTTCTATCATATTACCTACACTTAAATCGATCTAAAGTAGCCAAAACCTAGAAAATATATTGAAAAAAATACCAAAGATCCGATGTCTGAGAACTGATGAAAGAAACTGGAAGAAAGAAATTTGTGTGCTTGGCAGGACCTGAGCAAGGTGCAGCTCCAACCTCGCTTGTGTGGGAACTAACTCTGAGCAAATTATCCACATCAGGAAAAAAAGATTGTGCTACAGCCTCCCATCGGACAATTTGGCAGAGTGCTGCTGCTGCAGTATTGGAACACAGGCTGAAAGCTTCCCTTCAGGAGAATCCTGGCTTGGGCAGCAGCAGGAGCCACAGCTTGATGTTGGGAAGGTGGAGGAGTTGTAATGACATGAAGAAACAGAAGGGTGGCCAGCCCTTGCTGTCAGTCTTCATGCCCACGCGTGGATTGCTCTGAGGTAGTTCATTAGGAGCATGAGCTACTGGAATAATTTAGGAAGTCCAGCAGGAGCACCCGTTTTGTGTGGGGCTGTGCAAGCAGCACAGAGACATCTGTAGCTGATGAGCCTTTTTTTGATGTATACCAAAATAAAACCTTCCTACTGCTTCAAGAGGTTCACTTTCCTTTTTGCCTTTTAATGGATTAAATAGCTTCATATCAATATGACCTCCCCCTTATTTATACAGAAATAGAAAGTCCTTTTTGTATGGAGTGTTAAGAACCAAAGCAACTTCTCCTTTTACTACAGGTTTTGGAATTTATTCCACTTCCTATTTAACTTTACTGTAACAATAAATACAGTGTCTTGGTTCCTCTGTCAGTTCTCTTCACTTTTAGTCTCCAGGACTGACGTGTAGAGCAGCCAGTGTTGACCATACACTGCACCTTCCTTCTCTGTCTTACAATTAGACTTGTTGAGGTAAGATTCAAAATTCTTAAGGTCTTGTCTTAAAGCACTTCTGAAATGTGAGAGTTCAAAAGATGCCAATTTTAATCTAGCCTATACTTTTTTTTTCTCATGCAATGTTTTCTTTATTTAAATCTGTATTTTAAAGTAAAATCTGCAACCAAATACATTTGTTGTAAAATATTAAAGCATGTGTTTTTGACAGATTTTTTTTTTCACAGCTTTTTACAACTTGTTACTCAAAAGATATCAAACATATCTACTGTAAATGAGACAAGAGATAAAGGTGATTGTACTAAATGGGATAATTTCAGGTGCATTAATTTCTCTTCAGGTTCCAAACTTGATCATGTTTTTCAGGGTATAACAAGCAAGTTGATTTTGATTAATGCTTCATTGTGTTCTTTTACAGGTCCAGTGGTGAGCATGTTTGATTTTACACCAATGTTAGCACTTGAAGCGTGCAAGATGCTTCTGTATCATCATGTTCAGTCAATTCACAAATTATATTAGAACAGGCAAAGATATAAAGCGGTAGCTTAAGAAAAAATGTTTTAGCTTCCCATTTTTTGCATTCAGTAGTTGCCTTCCAGTATTACCTTCACTGAGACTTTGGTGGCAGGAAAGATAATGACTTACTGTTAACCTTTTAAAATCACATTACTTAGGTGACAGTGGGGCAAATAAAAGGGGACTTTAACCAGCAATATCAGTTGGATCTCTATGCAGTCAGAAAACGTTCCATGGCAGTGACTATTACCTGTTGTTAGTTATTCTTTGATCATGTACCTTTGTAGATGAAGGACACCTGCAAGCCACATGCAAAATAATCCATTCCTTGTTTCACCCATGAGCCTTGTATTTTGTCAAATATTTATTTTAATGTATCTTGCTTACACACAGGTGTGTGAAAACGGTATCAAAAATGAGAGACAATCATCCTAGCAAGAAAAGATACTCAGTTAAAAAGCATGAGAACAAGCCTAGGAACTCTTTCTTGCAGGTGAGCTGCCTCGATGGATCTAGTCCATTGAATGACTTCCTTAGGGCAAGTGTTAGAGGTTACTCAGCAACATGCTCTATACAGTATTTTTAAAGATGGACAGTTTGCCAAAAATGCAGAAAGTCTGCTGCTGGGAGGTAGAACTCGTCTGAAACATTTAACCCCCCCAAAAAAAATCCCTGTGCACCTTATTCTGGTTGTACATAATTCTTGAGCATGCACAATAACATATGAAAGGAGATAGTTGGAAAGCATAAAGCCAGGAACAGGACCTGTTGTCAAGTAGGTCTCAAGCCAGTGGAAGATCATGACGTTTTCAGTGATGAGATATTTTGACTTCTTTGAGGAGCAGTTCACACACTGCCTCATTGTAACTTAGTGTGTCAGTCTGAGAAGTCAGCACTAAGTAAATGGTTGCCACCACCCTGCGTGGCCGAGTGACTGCACCTGCTTTAATAAATAACCCTCAATAAATAACCTCTGCTGCATTCAGTGGCAGTCTCTGAAGACAATCCCTATATAATGCATAGGTTTGTTATTAGTGTCTGGAAATATCATGTGATTCTTTTTTTCCTTACTGGCTCTGAAAATAAGCTAAAATTAAGTATGTGTTAGATTTTTGTTGTTCTTTCTTTTGGTAGTCCTCTTGCTTGACCACATTGTCTGTGTCCACTTTGGCTTTGTAACAGATAAAACACCAGCCAGTCTATTAAAAGGCATTTTTATTTGTTACATGTGACATATTTAATGTTTATTTGTTCATTTTAGTTCTAAATCGCTATTTTACTGCAAATGTGCCAAAATCTACACTGATCTTCCATGAAAAGTAGTGCCTTGAGCATTTAGTTTAACTTGCAGTGAAGTGGTGATGGGCAGGCAGTAGCATAAAAGGATTGAGTTGTAATCACTTTGGTTAATACAATTACAAATTCATGTTCAAAGTGTAGCTTAAGGAACATTCATCAGTAAAAATAACCAAGATAGAAACAGAAGGGAGAGGTCAGTTATCAGCTGACCAAATCCATTATGTTTTCTGGAGTGGTCCTTTAGAGGATAGAATGGTTTGAGTTGGAAGGGACCTTAAAAATCATCTAGTCCCGGTCCCCTGCCATGGGCAGGGACACTCACAGGTGTTCTAACAGGTGTATTCTACACAGTAACTTCTCCTTTGCTCATGGGCTGTGGAGGACCTGAGCAGGAGGAGAGGCGTGCCTGCCACAGCGGGGAGCAGGGCACCATGGCTAAAGGGAAACACTCTTCCAGCGTAGGTCACAATTTCATCAGGTTGGATTCGACAGCTGCTTCCCCTATTTTTTCTTTAAAGATGAACTGAAAAGCTTTATGCCACCGTGCTAAGCACCTCCATTAATCGTAGGCTGCAGCTCGGCTTCTCGATACAATCTTCCAAGCAACGTGCAAACAAACGCACCACTGGTTTTAAACGGACAGAGCACCAGAACCGCTGGGATGTTGTGTCTTGGGCTGAACGGTCCCTGCCTGAGTGCCGAGACGTTTTTCCCTGCCCAAACACAGCCTAGAGGTACAGTGGCAGAACCGGCCGGTGCCGCAGGCGAGGTTTGTTTCGCTTGGGTCGCGGCACCAGGGAGGGGCGAGGGTCGCGCTGTGGCGGGCTGGGCGCGGGCGGGAGGAGCGGGCCGGGC
>NW_008627408.1:12530-26730 GCF_000691845.1 Merops nubicus | reverse complement strand
CAGCACCGACCCCTGAGGGACTCCATTTACTTCCATATAATCACTGTCTTTTGCTCAGATGATTTTGGTTTCCTGTGAATGATCTGCAAGTCTTTTGAAAACAAAGTACTTTCACTGAAAAAATACCATCAGCACATAATGGATGAATTAGGAAGGCATGTGGCATGGAAAAGTGAAGAAAAGTGACTATTTTCCCAATAGTGAAGAATATTCTGGTAATTACAGATTGATATTTCTTTGAAACATTTCATCAGTTGAAATATTTTTACTTAAAATTCATTATTTTGCAGATCCTTTTGTAATGTATGTCTATTTGTATGTGTGCCTGTGTGTATATTCAGAAGCACACCAATGCCATAAATAACATACACACAGAGACACATATGGGAAACACACCAAAGTCTCGTGGAAAAAAAAACAGGAGCAGAGAACTGGAGCAGGACTGCTCGATATATGTGTGTGCATTGTAGCCAGCACATTGAATAACTTACTGAGGGGACTGCCAAAATAAGATTCATTGCTCTATGCCACATATTTTCCTAAGAAGTGCATGTATAATAATCTAATTCTTGATATTTTTTGGTTTGGAATTTATCAGATTAACAGTGTAAGAATGCCATGCTTCGATATAGAAGCCCTAGGTGGGGAATCTGCATGTTGTTTATGAATTCTTTATGGGAATAAACCTTGTATGAATATCAGACTTTCTGGGTAGGCTTTGTCAAGAAGCAAATTCATTTGCAGCGTGTCACAGATTTGGTTGCCTCTTCCCCCCAGGCTCAGCTTCTGCATGGAGGAGAAGGGTGGAAGGATCTTTACTACAACAACATTGCTTTAGAGGAAATGATGACTTCCAGCACAATTAAATGGCTGGCTGGGACGGGGGGTTGATGTCAAGGATAGAGGAGGCTGACAATGTTTATGAAAGCAAAAGTTATTTCTTAAAGCAGCAGAGTGGTGGCAAGGATTTTTTTCAGTTGGATCAAATAAGGAGAGTTTTCTGAAAGGGTTAAACAAGGCAGAGGAAACAGAAGAGGAAGGAAATTAAATGTTTTGTGAACTTAGTTCCCTGGGGACTGTCAAAGATGGAGTGAGCAGAAGTACAGGGCACTGCCATTAGTCAGCATGGTTTCCTTACTGTAGTTTACCTGTTTAAAAGGTACTTGAATCATGGGAAAGATGTATTTCTGTGTGCATGACATGGCTTTTACAAAAGCAAAGTGTAGATACCAGAAACCTGAGTGTGCTTTAACTACTGCAGCACCTCCTGTGTTAGCACCAGCCTGTGAGTCTGGGGACAATTGGATGGCAAAGCTCCAGACCCACAAACTGCTAACTGAAACAATGCTGTGAAAAAATGCCAGAGAGACAAAGAAAAGCAGCAGCACCACAGTGTAGCTTAAAGCAGAGGAGTGCAGCACACAAAGCTTCTGCAAGAAATTAGACAGACTAGAGCTTCTGGTTTTCTGGAAGTAAGTTCAAGAATAAAATGGGTTACACAATTATTACAGATTGGCAGGCATTGAAGACATCTATGGTGCCTCCTAAGAGCTTGGCCAAGAAGACATCATATAAAAGCAGACTTGAAATTATTTATGGACAGGCAGAGACGAATGTTTTTCATTTTGGAGATGGCTTAGGAGGCCAATCAGGTTGGCAATACGAGCAGAATGTGTCAGGAAGTCCCAGCTCCTACTACCACAAATTAAAAGAAGCGTGGTTTTGGGGAAGATTCACAGTAGTGGTGGACTTAGATGTTCTATTCATGACTGAGAATCTAAAATATTCTCATCCTTAGGGAGAAGTCTTCTTCGGTTTACAGTGTGCTGTTACATTTTATTTTTTAGTGTAAAACTGATATAAACGGATTTGTCCTTGATTTTTGATACTTACTACTGCCCATGCTGAATTCATTTTCTAATCATATGGAGGCCATATGTATTCTTTCAACATATACAGTACTGCACTGCAGAATATATTATCCTACCCTTTAAATATACTGCTATGTGCTCAAAGTTCAGCATGTTTATATGTCATAGATATATTTAGCACTAACAAATTATGAGGCATTGTAAAAATTTTATTTATCCACATAATTTTCCATAATTGTTATTAAATGGGGACATGTGAAAGCTTTCTGTGGCAGAAAAAAAGCCACCTCAGGATACCTGTGCTCCTGTCACAGAGGTATTTTGACTAGCTCTGTTCGTGAAGGGAAACATTTCATAAAACAGGCAAGGGCAGAAAATCACTGCGAACAAGAGATCCAGTGATGAAGTGATCACTTCCTTTTGACCAATTGCTCATAAACCTCTTTGACTGGAACTCCATATGCATCCTCGAGTTTTGGCCAGGGTGTCTGCCATCGATGCATACTCATGCCTCTTACTCAGGAGATAAATGCTGGAGCGTGGGCCTGCAGGTGTCTGAGGAGAGAGCAGAGCCAGGCTCCATCGTGTGCCTGCTGACAACTGACTCAGTTGTTACAATATTAGTAATAGCTCAGCGAAGTCAGAGCCCACATGTGTCGTGTGATGGATGACCAGTAACCAGACCATTGGGCTTTCAGGGCCAGTGCTGTAGTACTTGATGCTCAGAAAAAATAATCCACAGATTAAATCCTTTGAAATCTTTTGACATTGCTCACAGCTACAATTAAGACATTAAAAATGAGGCTGGCAGGGAGAGAAGTGGGTGATGGTGCTGAGGCCTGTTTCTTGTTTGCTATTGCTGCCCACCGGCCAAAGGAGGTGAGGTGAGGGAACTGCTCTTAAACACTCGTGAAGCCAAACACATGCTGTTCTCCTCTTCCAGCACATTTCATAGTATGACCTAGTTGGGTTTTGACATACGGACTTCAAAATATTTCTGGAGAAACTTGCTGCATGCGTAGGAATATTTTCTGTCGCAGTCGTGCGCACAGGTGTCTGTGTGTAAGGGCTAGGGCAATTCTTCCCCCCACCCCTGCCTGACGCCTCTCCTCTCCCTGTCCCCAGGTACCAGATACACACTGGCCTCCAGCACTCCATTATACGGCCAACCCAGCCCAACTGCTTACCTCTGGACAACATCACGCTACCTCAGAAGCTGAAGGAGGTTGGGTATTCAACGCACATGGTTGGCAAATGGCACTTGGGGTTTTATCGCAGAGAATGCATGCCCACCCAAAGAGGGTTTGACACTTTCTTCGGCTCACTGTTAGGCAGCGGCGACTACTACACTCACTTCAAGTGTGACAGCCCTGGGATTTGTGGCTATGACCTGTACGAGAACGACAACGCGGCTTGGGATCACGACAACGGCATCTACTCGACGCAGATGTACACACAAAAAGTGCAACAAATCTTAGCTTCTCATAACCCCAGGAAACCTATATTCTTATATATCGCTTACCAAGCTGTTCATTCACCTCTTCAGGCACCGGGCAAGTATTTTGAACATTACCGATCGATAAATAACATCAACAGGCGAAGGTACGCTGCGATGTTAGCCTGTCTGGATGAAGCCATAAACAACGTGACCCTTGCTTTAAAGAGGTATGGTTACTATGAGAATAGCGTCATTATATATTCTTCAGACAACGGTGGGCAGCCAATGGCCGGAGGGAGTAACTGGCCGCTCCGAGGAAGCAAAGGGACCTATTGGGAAGGAGGTATCCGTGCCGTGGGGTTTGTCCATAGCCCCCTTCTGAAAAACAAAGGGTCTGTGTGTAAGGAGCTTGTGCACATCACGGACTGGTTCCCCACTTTGATCACGCTGGCAGAAGGGCAGATCGATGAAGATATCCAGCTGGACGGCTACGACATATGGGAAACCATTAGCGAAGGCAGGCGTTCCCCGCGGGTAGACATCTTACACAACATCGACCCCATTTACACCAAAGCCAAAAACGGCTCCTGGGCGGCCGGCTACGGGATCTGGAACACTGCGATTCAGTCCGCCATCAGAGTGAACCACTGGAAGCTGCTGACAGGCAATCCAGGCTACAGCGACTGGGTGCCGCCCCAGGCCTTCAGCAACGCGGGCCCCAACCGCTGGCACAACGAACGCGTTTCCTGGTCGGCTGGTAAAACCGTGTGGCTCTTCAACATAACCGCCGACCCCTACGAGCGAGTGGACCTCTCCGCCAGGTACCCCGACGTGGTGAAGCAGTTGCTGAGAAGGCTTTCACAGTTCAACAAGACTGCCGTTCCCGTTCGATACCCACCCAAGGACCCGCGGAGTAACCCGAAGCTGAATGGAGGAGTCTGGGGTCCATGGTTTAAGGAGGACGAGAAGAAGAAGAAATCGGAGAAAAGCAAAGGTGCAAATAAGCAGAAGAAGAACAAGAGCAAGAAAAAAGCAAATCGGAAAAAAGGGCACTCGTTACATTGCCGTTCACGTCTTGCTGGTGGATAGACTCTAAGCACGCTCTTTCCAAGTCAGCGTGGCCCAGCTTCCTTGAACTTCTGACAACATACCAGAAATGCTAGCTCTGCACTATGAATGAGTCATTTAATTTTTAATTCTGTTAATTTAACACCTTTTTGATTTATTTTTTTCTCTGATTTCACCAGCACAAGATCTCAACGCTCTGCCTTGACAAACTTTCTCCTTTATGGGATGAACCGTGCTCTCCCATCACAGCTACATTCCAGACAACAATGGCACTAACACTTAATTTCAGTAAATTCATTTTTGATGGACAAATAGTGGCCTAAATTAGTTGGAATATTTGGAGAATATGTAGATGCTAATCGCAGATGTTCTCAAACTGATAGAGGATGGATAGAGAGAAAGGAAAAACAAAACTTGAGAACTCTGTGGGTCAGAAAGTCACCAGCTTCTGACATTTTTTGGTAGAACACAGCAAAAACATGAAGTCATCTGAGCAACTTCATGAGGTGCTGGGGAGGGGGCCATGATAGGAGGAAAGCTGCTTTGAATTAGACATTGTCTGCCTTACATAAGTCGGAAATATTTTTTAAATGCCCTAGATGTGCTAAGCTCCCCCCATTTGTAGTGAAACCAGAAGGCTGTTACTGAACACACATGAACACCTAACACATGCCATGCTTAATTTATTGTAGGCATAGACAAAAACACATCACCAAAGTGAATGTAGTATTTAAACACTTTAAGTAACTATACAACAGTATGTAAAAAACATAATTTATTTTATAGCACAAATTTCTTTTGCATTAAAACTTTAATTGCTGGGTGATGCATGGTACCCTTTTGGGTGCTAGGGTTGTTTGTTTGTTTGTTTTTTTCCTTGGATTTTTATAATTTTATTTCCACTCTATCATTCAGAGTTTTATTTAACAGATCCATATCCTCAAAGTACTGTAAAACAAGAAGATACTGTATACACTGCTAGGATGAGAAAGGAGAATGATTCAGGTGCATCATTTCATTATGTATTTGCCTCCAGTTATTTTGAATGTAACAAAGTGATTATTTATTTGAGTAGTCATGTGACTGTTATTCAGTTTCTGTACAGAAGGTAGGCCATCGTTATGTTTGGGGGAAAAATTCTACTTTAAACCTTTTATTTATATATCTATTAAAATAGTTTATTTTTATGGCATTCATAAAAGTAGTCTGCCTCTTTTTTTGCATCAAAGAGCACCTCTGTCCTTGATTAAAATAAACTCAGTAAGCTTTTTAATTGCTCTTCTTTTTGGTGCAGGAGTGTTTTTATGACATTTTGCTTCCGACACAGAATTTCTTCTTCCAATATGTGGATAATTTGAGACATGGTTCAAACTTTGCCCTTTTCCAAGGTGTCTGCATGGATGATTAATGGATGTACTGGCCGCATGTTTTTGGTGATCTGTGATAATTGATACAATATAAGTTTCAAGATGAATTACGTTAAGTAAAATTGATGATTCATTTGTTAAATAGCTGTAACATATTTTGGTGAAAATTAAAATAAGCCTGCTTTTCAGCTGCATCTCACTTGACTAAGAAATCACATGCATATAGATGGATTACGGTTGAAAAATTAAACATTGGTAAAATCAGCACACACTAAAATCTGACTCATGTCCAACGCTCCAACACCCTCTGACCTTTTTTTGAAAAGAAACTAATTGCATATATCTACTGCCAAAATCTAGCAGATGCATATTTTCAGCTATAAATCAGAATAAAGCTGTCATTAATGAGAACTTAGAAACAAGTTTGTCATGTTTTAGAGTTATTTTTGTAATGAATATACTGAGGATAAGATAGAAACTGAATTCTTTAATAGTTACCTATAAATAATAATTATAAAAGGATGATGTGTATCTGCAGAAGATTGTCACTGTTGTTGTTCATATTGTGTGTTCCTTAAAAGGACTAATTAATTTTCTTAGAAATCTGTCTAGTTTTACTCATTGAATTGTTTGGATCTTAAGTAATCAGAAGCTGAAATGTTCTCTCATTTCTCACTTTTTAAAAAAGTGTACCCTTGATATTCCTAAGAGAAACTATGATAAATCTTGAGATATTATACTCCAAAATGCGATGTGTAAGACTGATGGGTTATTTTGTCTTTGAGAAAACATGAGAGTTTTAAAATTAGCCTGGATCAGCTATCGGTACACAGGTATAGCTACAAATTGGACAAATGTAGAAATGAAGACTTTTTATGATATACCTTTTCTAGTTTGGGAAAGAATCTGTATCTCAGTAATAAACATTAGGAGAGAAGTGAAGGAAGCAGGAACTTGTTTGAGACTTTGTCTAGTTTACAACTTAACACATAAATCATGATGTTTATGTTTGAAATACCCCTGTGCTGCCCACTGAATTTAACATTAGAAAGAAACTGTAAGGTTTCTGACTTTCCAAGGTCATTTTAAAAAGGCCAAAATTAGATGTGTAAGCTAAACTATACATAAAGAAGGACTAAAGTATTTTATGTTGCCATAATGCCAGAGGGGTTGGAACTGGGTGAGAGGGGTGGAACTGGGTGATCCTTGTGGTCCATTCCAACCCTGACAGATTCTGATTCTGTTTTTGCAGAGGACTTAGTAGTGTTGGCTTGATGGTTGGACTTGATGATCTAGGAGGTCACTTCCAACCTAAATGATTCTATGATTCTGTAATAAAAACAGGGCACTGTAATAGTGTTATTCTCTTAGAATCAAAGATTGCCTTTTCCCATGAAAATCTTTAAGGTTGCTTTGGCTTTTATTGGGTTGAAGCAACCAGAGAGCATTATTCTCAGACAACATTTTATACCATAATTATTTGTATCTGTTCTCTCTCAGGCAAAATGGGAGTCCTTGAGAGTAAGCAGTGCAAAGCAGAACAGTGGATCAGTTCATGCATGCCTGTATATTAAATAAACATGCCACCAAAGTAAGTGTTTGTGGAGTACCCAGCTGGAGTACATTTTGTAAGGCTGGTTCTTAGTTAGGCTGAGTCCCCTGAAATTGGTGCTCTGATCTGGTATAGGGCAAAAGCTGGATTTAGAGTGGATTAGAAAATACCCACAATTTGGAAGCCTTCCTGATTCTTTTGTTGAAAAGATCCTGATGTGAAAATACCATGTTGCAGTTTTCCTCTCTGCTCTAATGCAATGCTTTTTTTTTTCACTCCAGCAACGCAATGGTCTCTAATTTTTGGTGATGCCGTCTAGCTCTCAAACCTGACTTTTCGTTACAGAGTTGTAAGTAGTTCATTCACTCTCACAGCAGGATGTCACAGCTTAGTTACGCCTCAGAACATGTTACTTGCCCAATCTGAAGGAAGGTACAATAGGTAAACATGGCAAACAGCTGAAAAAAGGCTACTGGACTCAGTGAAACCACAGTCCTATATCCTGAAGGAAAACCAGCAGTCCCTGGAACTGCTGGGCAGATGCAGTGAGGGAGTTGCCACTGCTCATGCTGATAGAATTGTGCAAAGGCACTCTCAAAACCCATCTAATACTTGGTGTAAGGCAGTAACTGGACTCTCTGCACACATTTTTAATAGATCTAGAAAAATACTGGGTGAGAGGAGGTAAGGTGGGAGGATTTACTTCATATTTTTAAGCTGTCTCATATGTGCTATATGTGTACAAGAAAAGGGCAGGTCTGATAGTAACCCTCTGATCTGGTCTTAGTGACATCCACACCTTTGGGAGGACCAGCCTGAGCAGAGAGAAGACATTTCTTCCTTTTCCATGTAATCTTGATAGCTGTGATCCTGGATCATCATTTCTACACCAAAACAACCTGAAGATTGGGAAGGATAACTGCAGAGAAGAGAGGAAGAAAGAAAAACTCGAGGAAGAAAAAAACAAACTCAAACCAAGCCAGAAGCAAGAAAGCTTTGCCTTGTGATCTGTGCTCCCTGAGCATAGTATATCATTCTGAATTGCTTTTTAAAATCTTGTAAGTGTGAGAAATACTTCTGTTGTCCTTTTCATTTTTTTTTCAATCTTATTTTAAAGCTCTATGAATTATTTTTCTAATGATCAGATAATTTTATCATGTTAATTTAGTATCATTATTACTGCTGCTGTTGTGTTGTTACTTAGTTTGACATAAAGTTGGAGACAAAACATGATTTTGGCTGCAGATAAAGACCGGTGGAAGGAATTGCCAGGAACGGTGAGTAAATCTAAAATGACAACTGTTATGTATGGGTCATGTTGTAAGCTGTGAGGGAAAGTCCATGCAGTTGTGAGGCTCAGTCACGGAATATGAGTTGTCACAGCTAATGGAGTCATTAGTGTCTGAAGGCGTCCAAAAGGCTCCTCTATCTGCTGGGGCACGAGGCTTTTTGGAAAGTGAATTATGCCATTAAACCCAGCAACTTTCTCTTTCTCTCTGGCAGTAATGGGTGCTGATTGGACTCGCATTTCCATCGGGGCAGGACTGGACATAATGGGTTATCTGAGGTACCGTCTAGACAACATTGAAACTTAGGGGGTTGTGACCACAGTGCACAGAATGAACTGCTTTTCCTTCCTCTGTTCCATGCACTGCACATTGAGCAGCCAGCGCACACACCTCTACACAGCCACCCGCGTTTGGAGAGCTGCCTTTTACAAAGAGCATTAGCTTTCTGCAGCAGAAGGTGAGGGAGCAGCAGCAGTGAGAACGTATGAGGTCAGGTAGTGGGCTTCAGCACTGAGGGAATAAACTTGGAATGGACTTGCTGTTAAATTGTTTTTCGGCTGAAGGAGCTTCAGATTTGGTTGATGGCAAAGAAGAGTAGTTTCCACCATGCAGTTAGCAAAAGAAATGTGTGTGTCTGAATTCTCCTTAAACTACAAGGAGATACTGAATTCCTCCCAGTGGCATCCTTCAGTGCAAATGGGGGTGCTGGATCTAGCAGCTTCTACTCCAGAGGTGGTTCAGAAAAAAAGCAAGGTAGAAAATAACCTTTGGTATGTTATATAGGATTTTTTTTTTATTATTTTTATTTTTTTTTTTTCAGATGTGGAGAGCTCTGGACAAAGGATTGTACCCTTGCTGACTACCATTGAGCATTATACACAAATCCTGGCAAAAAAACATGGTAATTTTAGGTATGTAACATTTACAGACTAACTACAGGTTCCATTTGTCATCTTGCTTTAAACCCAGTGAATATTCATCATCGATGTTCAAGCAAAGCAAGTAGAATCTGGTTTACTTCATGCTACATATACTACAAATTATACTATCAAAGTTAGGTCTGCTTTTCCAAAAACTAACTGGAGGGTGCTGTAATATAGAATATACCTGTTGACTACTGACCTAATGAACTGTACTGTCAGGACAGCAGTAACTTCTCTTATGCTGCTCTCAATCTTTTATTTTCTCATTTTCAAGAGCAGGCAGAGAATGCATATTCCCACAGAAAAAAAATTAGCAGTTAAGTAACACAAGCTTCACTTCAGCATTCCGTTCTTGTTCAGCAGAGTACTCAATAATGCACTTAATTTCATTTCTGTGGAACATATGTCAAGGCCTTGACAAAGTGGAGGGGTTGTGTGAAAGGCAGGGCAGTGTGAAAATACAAAAATGTTCTTTTCCTCTGAATTATGCTTGTTTTCACCTCTGTCAAGCGAGTTAATAACAACATGGAAGAACATCTGATGAAGTGCCTGGATTTGAATTAATGTTGTAACAAAGGTATTTTCCTTGACATGGTCAGAAGTTATTTCATGAATTCCATTCATTTCAGTTGCAGTCAGGACAACATTGATAAGGTTTAGCTTGCGACTGAAGTCACAGAACTGATTAATGACTGTTATTGTGAATTTCCATAACGAGTGGAGAACGGGGTCCTGAAATGTCATACCCACATAGCCTGAAAAATTTATTTTAAAAATTCATTATAAACATCAGAGTCTCAGTAAAAGTCAAGTATTTAATCACCTAAAATTAGTGCAGGCTGTGATGTTTGTTGTCATTTCCTAGATTTGCTTAAAAAGAATTACTTGGCAAGGCTGTGTTTATTCCTCTTTTAAATTCCACTTTGCTTCTGCTACTTAGGGTTAGCCAGCACAGAACAGCATGCAGGAGAAAGTCAAAGGGGCTCTGAAAGTAAGAATTCTTTAAACAAAAAGCAAGAATTCAAAGTTCTGTTAACACTATATAGAGCACAGTTGGGAAAAGGACATCATTAGTATCAAACTCCAGTAAATTTGGAGAGATCTGCCAAAATCTAATGCAATAGTCTTAATTAATCCCTTCTAGATAACCAAGATAGATTTTTATTTTTTAAGATGGCTAGAGAAGGAGGGGAAACATGGCCCTGTGAGAAAATTAAAGGTACCAGGCTATGGCTGGCATTGTACGTGGAATGAAGAAATTGCAAGTTCTGTAAAGGAACATTTTGGGAGAGTGAACTGAATGTCATTAAAGAACTACTTCATCTATCATCATCTCCTTTTCCTCTAAAAAAACCCTGACCTTCAAGGCTCTGAATATTGGCAAAACGTTAAGGCCAAGGGTGTAACTAGTAATGTCTTACCTTTGGGCAACCTCATAAGTCTTTCCCTGACAGCGTACCTTTTAATAATGATTGGTTCCAGTTTTATTTTCGTTTGCAGATTTCATTACATTTTATCACTTTGGATGGAGTGAATATAGTGTCCATAAAGAGCACAGTGGAGCTTTTTGGTTGGTGTTGTTTATCTTTACCAAATTGTTTAGGCTCTCAGGTAATCCCTAAAGCAATCTCTTGGCAAGACCTATTTCTGTTATACTTAAATAATTGATCTCTTATTACTGTGTAGATATGGAGGATTTAAAAATGAAGAATTTCCATTCTGTGTGGACAGCAGAGGAAAGAATCTGCAGGTAATAAATGTTAACCTTCACAAAGAAGGGATTGCAGAGATACAGGAGGAGCGCACAGCCCTGGCCTTCAGCCCAGATGACTTCAGCAATTCACAACCTTTTGTCTTTAAACACGATTTCTTTGAGACTTTTACTACCACTAGGTTGTTTTTTTTTTTCCCCTCTCTCCGAAAGGAAAAAGGCTAAATGATTAATTTTGCTTTCAACTTCAGATGTGGAAGCCTGCTTCGGAACCCCCCCTGTGTAGAATGGCAGCAGGAGGAGAGGAAGAAGTGCCTGGTTTGCGTCAAGAGAACACGCCGTGCTGCCTCCACTCCCACAGCCCCGGCTACCGAGTCAGTAACGGGAAAGGCATTAAACTTCTCAGCATGTCAGTATGCCAAGAAACAATAGTTATCCCCAGATAACCAGCAAATGTAGATGAAACAGGACCCTTTCTGGTTTATGTCCTTTCTTTCATCAGGCTGCAATCTCACTGACATCTGTTTCCCTCTTGTCCATGCCAGCAAAGATCAGCATGAGGACTTGTGCTAGAAGACAGTCCTTGAGGTCCAGCTAAAATCATGTCTTGCTCTTATTAGTCATGGTTGTTCCTCAGAGGTACACAGGAAAGCATTTCATATCATGTAATCCTCAGTTCCGCTAAATTCATAGAGCAATAATAACTGTTCTCATTGTCCTGCTTGCTTATAAAGTAGACTTGTTAAAAATATACAGTGGCTTGCCAAGACACAAACTTGCCAGGTTGCCATTTCCTATACTTCGTTCAATTCCTCTTTCATTACTCAAACCTAGTAAATTCAGTTTAACTAGAAGATAACTGTTGCTTGAATAAACATGAAGAAAAACATCCAGGTTTGATTTAAAGCAGAAAAATATGAACTACCTATTATTTCCCATTGTAGTAGTTAATACCTGAGTTAAAAGCATATATACACCTTCTTTCTAATTTGTTTTTCTTTTTTGTCTGGCCACAGATTTCAGCCTTATCTTGTCTTTATCCTCAAGACTGAAGTCTTTTGGTACCTGCTGTTTTCCTCTTATGATTGTATGCTTGTATTCCAACCTTTAATTTTCTTAGAAGCTGAACAGGTTTGGTCCCTAGAGTCTAATCATTTTATGACACTTTCTCCAGTTCCTAAATAGGAGCTGAGGCTCTTTTTCACATTTTCTTCACTTTTTCAGTAGACTAGGAAAAATGAGGACACCAAAAGTAAATACAATATCCCAGTATTAGTTTCACTCAAGCTATCTAAAGGAAGAAATATGACCTTCTGAGAAGAAAGGAGTACTCTGCCTCTAATGGATTCTGTGTCCTTTGTGACTCTCAAATGGATTTAAAGTTTCTCACTACTCCAAGTGTTCTACTGGTACTTTCCTTGTTATATACCACTCCTGCAGCCGTTGTATCACCTGCAGATCTTGTCTGATGCTGTTCTGGATGGGCTGGACCCAAAACTGCTTCCCATGAATGCACCTCTTTTTAATGGTGATTTCTCATTGACAGCTACATTGGAGCCTATCAGGGAGCCATTGCTAATGCAATTTAACTTTAAGATAACTTCTGTTATCACAGTTATTTTAACCTGCTGATTGCTTGGTTGAGGCAGCAAAACAGTTTGGCATCTCAGAGGCTTGAAAGCCTAAATCACATGTGATGGAAGGTAGCAGTCATGTTTAAACTCTGCCCTGCAGGCTGCACTGAGCCTAGAGCATCCCCTGCTGCTTCAGTCTTGGGATGTCACTCCCAGCCAAGGAGCCCAGGCAGGGACCTGGCTGCATACTCTGTGTGTTTATTTTTGTTGTTTCATGTGAGGCAATCTTTTATTCCTTAAGTGTTGTTTATTCTTAAACAGAAAAAAAAAATCAAATTTGAAACTGTTGTGGAAAAAGGATTTGATGTTTTCTCACAGTAGTTCCATTCTTTATTTCAACTTTTAGAGCCATTTTCTAAAAGCACCCTGTGCAAAACAGAAGATAAGAATATATAAAATAAAGAAGATACAGAATAAACTCTCTAGTTGTATTTTATAACCCAAAATATACTAGCAGCAGCCATGCCTGTGGTGTCCAGTTCAGGAAAAGTTATGGATGTCCTTCTCTAAGGAGTAAATTACCATAAGTCACTTTTCTACAATTCATGATTCTAGAGGGTAGGCACTGTTTCACTCACACTTGTTTAAATCAGATATAGTATATTTATTCAGATATAGCCTTCAGGGTAGTGTGCATAACTGAAGTGTTTTAGCAGTTGCATTTTCCCAACAGAACACATTGAAGATCGTGTAGGTGAGTAATCAGTGCCATAAAATAGCTGCTCCATTTCCATTGCTATGGACAAATCCTCCTGATTTTCCTGGTCTGAGTGCGAGGTGCTGGTTTATCACTGATAAATGGTGAAATTCATTCTATCTCACTGAAACACTACTGTGATACATATACCTGGTTCTTTCTTCCACTCTTTTCCCTCACTCTGTACACTCTTGGCTTTGAGCAGCCATGTGTTAGTACGTGTACTAAATCTACCCTCACAGGCTGAAGTACAGGTTCTATTTCTGAATCTATTTTACATACAGAAAATAAGACATCAGTTGTTCCAAGGTGACAGAGGAAGTCACTGGCATTGTCCTGAATTGGAGTCTGATGTTAAACCACAAAGCCAACATTCCTCAGGCACTTCATCAGGTGCTCTGCTGATGTTTCACCTCAGCAGTGTTTAAATCAGTGCATGAGAACCTGGGCAGTTTCTCAATTGCCTGGGCTAGCTGCTGTGTACTCCTTGGAGATGAAGAGCAGACTTGGATGTTCTCACCATCATCCCAATGGACTGGGGAGGTGATGGTCATGTTCCAAATTCAGCTCCTACCTGTGTCTACAGTTCTGTTGAGAGGAGCAGGCTGACTTTATAATTTGCATCCTAAAATCTTTTGCTGCATCCAACA
>NW_008627408.1:0-12499 GCF_000691845.1 Merops nubicus | reverse complement strand
TCCCTACAATATCAAATATATAATTCTGTCTTTTAATTCCAGAATTTATTCAGTCTGTAATTGCCTAGTGATGTTATTTCCTCAAAGATCATTAATTTATTTTTTTTCATTTTCCACCAATACTTTCTGAAAATATAAACAAAAGTAGAATTGCCCTGCAAGGACATTGGTACTGCTGGAAAACATGAACTGCTTTAGTAATGAAAACAGAGCAGGTCTGAGAGTTTGTAGTTACTGCTGTTTACAGATCCAGGTGAGATACTTCTTGGCTTAAATGGGCATTTGGGGAATTACTAAAGTAGATGTGGCAGCAGTAAACCAAAATTGCAATTAGTTTATTATGGGGGAGGTAGATGGAAGAAAAACCACTGTAGGTGTAATGTTAATAACACTCTTTTATTCCCAGCAGAATGGACATGTCAGTGATTCTCTTCTGCATTGTCTCCTGAGAGAGAAGACTTCCTGAGGTATGAAAGCATGGTTCTAGTGCTGTCGTTGAGGTTTATCCAGCCAGTGCTGTGAATGTGTCATGTCATGGTTCGTTAGTTTGCCTTCAAGAAACAATGAAAACCTTACTTTTATTGTCTATCAAATGTACTGCATGTACCCAGCTCTTCTGCCACCACCACATCTCAGTGATGTATTTTAGGTATCTACTGTTCATTATAATCACATTGGGTTTCTCCTGAGTCACTCAGCTCTCAACCTCTCATCCTTCTTTAGAATTTTGTAAGTCTTCTTTGTCTTTCTCTTCCCTCCCCATTTTAATTTATTTTCATTAAAAGCAGTAATGCTGTTCACAATTCTGGATCTGCACTGGCCCTGTTAAGCGTGCTAGCTATTAAGCAATGCAGACATTTCATGATCTATAACATGCACGAAACAGGTTACCCTGTGCAGCTAGATAGAAGATTAAATTGCTGCTTTTGTTAGCGAGCTGAAGCACAGGCTTTTGCTAAATTATCCAGAATGCCTGTGCCAGGCCATCTGTTTCAAACAGAAATGAATCTTTGGCTTTAATTATAAATCTCTTATGAATATTATTTTTCTTTTCTTTTCTAACCCAATCTGCCCTTTTGCAGATTGCTGGAAATCTCCCTGTATGGTATGAAAGGTAAGTGGGCTTAACGGAGTGGCTGATAGTATCATTTAATTTTTTTTATTACCCTTCCTGTTAATGATTTTAAATCTATTCTGCAGTTGCTGCAAGTTGAAGCAAAAATCTGTGTTACCAAACTGTGTTTACAAATTTGCCATAAGATACCATGTTATGAAGCAGTTTAAGTACAAACATGTTAAACCATATGGAAAATCCACCCCAGTCTTGCTAAATTGTTCCAATGTTTAATTACCCAGACCATTAAAAGTGTGCAGGCTCTTTCTAATAGTTTTTTCTAATTTCATGATCTAACCCTTAGATCATGTTGTAATTTTTAATGTGTCCCACATGAAGGTATGCATAGATTGAGAGTAAACACAAAAACCTCCTACATCAGGTGCTGTTCTCCAACAAAGAATTACTCATCTCAGTAAGGATTTGCCATTAAAGTGCTTTGTAGGTTTAATTTTTTTCCTAAAGAATGAAGTTATTCTTTTTATTTTAAATTAAATGGGGGGCAGGGAGGAGGAAACTGAGAGCTCTGGGCTACGTTGTCAGGGGAGTCCTCACTATTGTAAGGTCCTGCCTGGAGCTCTTTGCTTTCATCTTGTAAGGAGTGGGAAGGGGAGCTCTCCTTCCCCTTCCTCTGGTAGAGTGGATTCCTTCTCTAGCTGGGTTGGCCAACGTGCCCTGCACATCCAGCACCTAGTTTTCTCTTCCTCCTACCCAGTCTGAATCATAGTACTGTCCTAACTTGCATCTTCAGTGGTGCAGGGCAGCAGCTTCTTTTTATGACTGAGAAAGAAAAGAAAAACAAACTGAGTTACACTTCTTGGCACATTTTCCAGTTCCACTAGAGAACTTGGCCCTTGGTAGTTAGTAAGAAGACCTTGAGAAGCAAGCAAACAAGCAGAAGAATCTTTTTCCTGCCAAGCTGCCTTCCTAAGCAGAGGCCAACTTGTAGCAACACAGCGTGGAGATGAGTTGGTGAAAAATGGACTTAGGTAAACACTGCTAACTGATGTTACAGAAATTTCTGCCATGTCCCCAGAGGCAGCTACCTCTATTTCTTCATCCAGGAACCAGTGAGATGGGGAGGTGTTTGAACACTGCTAACTGAAATCCTACAGTGTGTGTTAGTCTTCTCATCATAACTTTTACCCCTGAAAACTTCGGTTCCCATCCCTCCTCATCATCATCTGTTTGTGCATGTCATCACAACACAGACCTTCATGTAACACTGGTTATGAAAGAGTTCAGCTCATTCTCTTCAGTTTAGAAGGGTGCCTAGAGTAACTTTTATCAAAGTGTACTTTATTCAAATGGTTTCATAAAATTCTTAAATTAACAGCAGTAGTTTAAAAAAAATAGAGATAAAAAGAAATGAAAATGAGAAGAGATATTTCTTGTTTGTTATAGCCATCTTTCACTCCACAGAAGTTCATCCAGAGATGGCATACATAGGATACTTGCATTAAATAAAGACCTTAAATTTTTAGGAGAGAAATTTCCCCACTATTCCCTCGTGGTCAGTTAGTCTGTGCTTGTTAGGCCCATTCAATATTTTGTACCAGTATAATTTGCTGATGTGATTTTGCACCGGTATAATTAAAACAATGTAACATCTCCGTGATCCCTTCTACAGTGGCATAAAGGTGTTTTATAGTAACATTGCAAAATTTTTTCCCCTTCTACACAGAATATAGTTAAATATACCGGTATGGGTACACTGAATGTTTCATACAACTTATAAAGGGGTCCTGAGAAGGTTTGGCTGTTACTTTACAGAATGACAGAGGCAAATTACTTTTCCCCTCCCCCTGTTTGTGTACTATATTCAATGAGTGAAAATGATTCGTTATGATTCATTCCCTCTCAAGCTGTGCCCTTCTCTGAAACATACAATATTTCTTTTCATATTCTCCATGAACACTGTGGCTGTGATTTCTTGCTCCTGTGTTTCTCACGGAGAAGTTTAGCAGCAGCTCCTGTAAAGAATAAGTATCTGAGGAGCAGGACAGAAAAGCTGGTGTTATATCTAACACCTCTGCTTCTCTTGGAGAATAATAGATCAGCTCTTGGCAAAAAAGAATTGTTCTGAAATGTTCTGAGAACTGTTCATCTGGACCTTAAAGTTTCTGGTCTATGAAATGAAGAATAATAGGATTAGAGAAGCAAGAGATGGACAATATCTACAGACTTCACTTTATTTCCCTGCAAATGAAGGCTATGGCTTAACACACTCGGCCTCTGAAAAAAAAAAAAAATACATTGGTGACTGCATAGATATAGTTGTGTAAAGCAGGGAAGATGTTGATACTTCATCCAGCTCTTCGTCTGTGTTTGAATGAAGATCTTCAAATAACAAAAGCATTTGTCTGGATTGTTACATCAGTAGATGACTGTTCAAAATACCTATTCTCAGTCACTGTCTATGTGTATATTTAGTACCATAACAGATAGTTAGGCAATAAAAGATAAGCCAAGAGACTCACAACTGTTAGTGTATGGTGTTAGCAAAATTACTCTCACAGCAAGACAAATAATTGTATTGAGCAACCTGACCCTGGAATTTGGCCACCTTTAACTTTTCCATTCATAAAGTCTACGAAGTCAATGGCTTCTGAGTGCGTTTCACTAGCATTAGGCTCTCTCTATACGTACGGTCCTTAGGAAATGAAGCTCTGAGTATGTGTTTTGGGTTCCAGCTGCACTTCTTTGGGATGTAAGGAGTGTGCTCAGACTCATTAAATCTGCAGGGCTTGGAAACTCTCTTCGTGGTTACGCCACAGACAGTATTGGATGTGAGACCCCAGTGCTGTAACTCTTTGGCACGCAGCGCAGTGCATGCAAGAGTTCTGCAGCACTTCCAGAGCTGACTCTAACATGTCTCCTTGTTTTCCAGCCACTGACAAAAAGGTGATTTACAAAAAAAAAAAAAAGTTAGAAGTTAAACAGATGTCCTTGGAGAAGCTGTAGGTGGAAATATTTCTCATGTGATCACTTGCTGCTTTGGTAGGTTTCTCAAGAGAGCAGCAATCTTTCCTACAGGTCCCGAGGAGCAGAGCTGCCTTGCTATTCTCTGTCCTGAGTTTTGTGGTTAAAGCATGATGTGGTGCTTGATGTTGAATTCTTAAGCACATAAAGTCCTAGAGGATGAAATTTCCCTGGGCTAGGAGCGGACAGTAGTTTTTAAAAACATGGATAAGCCAGCTCTGCTACCATGCTGCTTCAGTGGCTTCTGACTCTAAGCAGAGTTCCAGGAGCTATTTGAAGTCCCTGAACTGTATGCTTACGGGCTTTTTGTCTGAGAGGTCGAGTTCCAGTTGCCAGTAAATAGCAGATAAAGTAGAAGCAAATTCTGTGCCACTGTTGATGGAAGGCAGGGAAATTGTACAGAAATATTAAGTAGGAAATTATTAGTTGAAGGGAGGGAAAAAGAAGAAAGCTTTTCCTTTAAGTTAAATTCTTAAATTTGACACAGCTAACCTGAAATACTGTTTCTTTTAAACTCTGCTTCTCGTTCGCTTTTACATGGCTTTCATCTACAGTGTGAAATTCCAAGTCCCTGTGCAAAAGCTGCCTTAGGAATATTGGCAATCCTGCAAGCAGAAAGTACAGGAAACCTCATGAGAGCTGGTTCCAGCAACACTGCCATCCATGTTTCATTGCTGCGAGGACATTCAAAGCAAATCTAAACACCACCTTGTGCCTTCTACAGACCTCACTGTGTTAAATAGAGTTACCTGAGACCAGAAAAGTTTACTTGAATTATGCCACAACCACGACTCACTGAAATAAAGGGAGAAAAAAATTAATCCATGAGAAAAGATTCTAAACTAGTAACTGATTTTTCCCTGTATTTAAGCTCTGTCTTCCTTGAATGACACAAACTCAGCTTTAGCTACAAAAATATATACAGTGCTACAGTTTTCAAAGCTCCTCAGGGTGCCCCTACAGGAAAGGTAATAAAGCCAAAGATACACTGAGAAGTGCACCAGCAGAATTGCGCTCCTGTTTGGTTTTAATCTCAGCTTTGCTTCAAGTTTGCAATATAACACTTTTAAAGTTCATTACTTTTATAATTATTGCACTTCTAGGCAGTAGATGTGTTATATATTGATTGGTATTATTGAATTTTCTCAACTCTCTATAGGAGTTGACAGATCCCTTTTTCTAATCCTGGCAGCTGTAATAACCACATAATGCTGAACTTGCTGTTTAAATAAGTTTTCATTTAGGAAAAATCATCAGAGAGCTATCTTACAGTTTAAAAACATATCTGATGAGCAGTGTGATTGTGTGTATGGGTAGATATCAAGGCATATCAGGAAATAGTTTATCAGTAATTTTTATTCAGAAGGCTGATTTATTATTTTCTAATATATAATATTGGAGTAATACAGATTTCACTAAGCAAATGAAGTGCTGGGTAAACCCCCCGTGGAAATGGAACAATTTGGCTCAATAAAGTAGAATGTTCTACTACTAGCCAGAAAAATGCAGTAAATGGTCAAATCCTAGGCTGGTAAAAGTGTAATCTCTAAGTAAGAAAGATTGTTAATGAGCTAAAGGCTAACTGGCACAGGGTTCAGGAAAGAAAAGCTGGACTCAGCATTAAGAATAAATCACCTATAGAAATATCATTTTGGTACAGTTCTGTTCCAGCTTTTGAGGATACAGCACCGACTCCAGAAAGGCATCCTGGAGCCTGTCTTTATTTTGTGATGCCTCAGCTCCAGTTCAATTTAGAGAGAAGTTAACTAATAGCATTTGATAATAGCTATGTTAAAGGCTGGTGTCAAACAGTGTAGGTAAGTCAAAACAGAATAAAAGTCAACTAATATGCTTCTGAGACAACATTTCCAAATATATTAAACCTAAGAAAATATCTAAATGTATTCTTCAGGTATTACAGAAATAAATAGATATAATTTTCTTGCAACAAATGACTTTCAAAGATAAAACAATCATCATGTAGAAGGTGAAAGCATTAACAAATAACTTGATTGCACTAAATAATCCTCTTTAAAAATGTTCCTGATTGTCATGACCTTTTCTTTTTCTCGCTTAGCTGATCTGCATGAGTTCCTAGACTAAATGGGTGTAAAAACAAACAAAAAAACCCCAAATATTTCAGAATTACTTAAGTAAAGCCAGGTGACAGTTAGAAGATAGCTATGCTAGAAGAATACTATTCGTTATTAAGGGAAATAATATATAGCAAGCTGTATAGAGCACTGGGGAAAACAGTGGGAAGAGAGAGTATATATTTTTTCCAGCTGTTATATTATCTTCCAAAACCAGTCACACACACATACTATGTTTATAGTAAAAATGACACATGGAAAAAATAATCCTGTAGAAATTTCAGCATTCAAAGAAAATTATTTCTTGTACACTGCGCATGCACACACACAAATTACTAACAGTCAACTTTTTTTATTAGTAGTAGCTTCTCTTGCACTTTTTAAGTAAATAGGTGTGAAATCTTTGAATTATGCCATATTGGTCAGACTTACAAAAAGAAAGGAATATTCTGTGTAGTTATATTTTGTATAAATGAAATTATATGGCAAGGAAAAGAAGTAGATCTATGTTTTAGGGTAAAAAAGTAAACATTTCTTTATGCCCTTCTCTTATTCATTTAACTTTAAAACCAAATTCTGTTCATTCTTCTATAGTGTCTGTGCCAGGTGCTTCAGGACAAGGTGCAAGAACCACCTATAACTTTCCATGCTGGCTCTTGCTGTAGTTTGCAACAGCTACCTAGTGGCCTTAATCACTGTACATGACATTTAATATGATAAAAAAATCAATACTCTTGATGTCTTTATATTGTCTGGTCCCTCCTCGTGAGTTTTCCTGAGCTGTTGGAGTTGGTGACTTCTGTTAGTGTTGAGTTCCATGGTTTAGTTACTATGGAGAGGTATTTTTGAGTCACTCCTAGTTTTCACACCTTAAATTTAATTGAATATCATCTTGTTCCTGGGTGGTGAGGTGCAGAGACACAAGCTTCTGAGTCACCTTCTTTATTTGATTTCCTTTAACATACCCATCTTATTTTCTGTTCAGAGAGCAGAGCCTACATCTTTTCTGTCCATGGTCTTACCAGTTTTTTTGTTGCCCCTTGATCACTTCTGTTCTCTTAATCCTTCTGCTTCTGCACCACACGTCATAATGTGAGGTAGCAAGTGTTCTACAGACTGGCTGCAGAGAACTGTGTGTGGCTTTGTAGAAAGGAACTACAATTTTTGTCATATTTATTTGCTTCTTTCTCATGCATCTTACCATCTTGCTAATGCTTTTTTCACAACTGCACATTTTTCAGAGACTTCAGTCAAGTTTATTGTGAAGTGTCAATGAAGCATGAAAAACGGTTAAGTGATTAGAAAGAGATATAACTTACTAAATATATTCAAGATAAAAGAGATTTAATAACCTTTTTTGCTCCCAGAGTGGTTGTACCATCACAAAGAGGAAATACACTTTCATCTCTTGCGAAGGTTTTACTTTTATTCTTTTTCTTTTGTTTTCCTTGTATGTAAAATAAATCATCCATGCAGAAAATGAACAATAATTGTGTAAGTACTGAAAACTCTTAATCACACAATAGGCAGTGGAAAGAGAAAGCTGTCTGGAGGTAGAGGGTACCCTCAGGACTAGGTTATTTACTTTTGTTTTAAGAGTGTCATTTTAGATCACTTTACATTTATGTAACTGTCATGCTTGATTTGATTACATATTCTCATGTTAGCAATTGTACAAAATGACAGAGAAGTGAAAAAGATGCCTGACAAATTCCTTATAACTACAGGAAAGGTTTGTTCTATACCATGTACATTGCTGGGACTTTGAAAGCAACAGGAAGCTTTCAACTTTGAAAGCTGGTGAGGCAAGTATCAGAGGTGAGCAAGCTGTCTCTCTTCTTAATAGTGGTGATGGCTCACTGTGACTGCCCACTTCAAGTCTAAGCCAAAGGCTTGGCAAATGTGGGAGCAAAGAGAATCCGGGTACAAAGTGAAAGCAGCATCTTGATGCCGCAAAAGTTCCAGGCAGTGAGGCAGGATTGGGTATTAAGTGCAGTGGCCAAGGAATGAGTTGTAATAAGCAAAAGTTACCAAGTATTTATATCCACCACATATGGGAAATGCATTCTAATATTGTTTTCGGATGTTGCATCTAATCAAATGTTTTCTCCTGGGATGGTATGGGAGTTGTAAGTTGGGAGTGGCGAGAATTTTCAACAGTCGCTGATTCTTAGGAGAAGCGTTTGGAAAAAATTGGCCTATCCAGTTGGAATGCTGAGAAATTTCTAGGCAGGTGAGATGTGAAGGCACTCACAAGACTGTAAACTCTGATAGTACATTACTAAAACATTACAAGACTTTGTTTTAATAGGAACACTGTGGTCAACATGCAGCTTTACATCTTCAAAAGATTTCATTCTGCTTTCCTACGGCAGTACCTGAGCACGACACAAGAGCAGGTTCTTCCTGCTGGCTTAGGAAGCTGTTTTACCTACTGCAAACATGAAACCCCTTGGAAATAAACAGAGCTACAAATGAGTTCTACAGGTCATGGATTGGGTAAAAAAAAATGCAGCAGCTTGACACGGTTACCCTTGTCCTTCCGCAAAGGCTGCACAGGCATTCAGTTTTGCTACAGAAATCTTGCCTAAAAAAGCTTCCTAAGTCTCCATTATTTCTCAGAAAGTATTAGTATGGACTAGTAACTCTAGTGGGGTTTTCATAACTTGGCTGGAATCACCATAATGACTCTCAGCATGCAATAATATTTTCCCCTTGGAGTTTGGAGAGTAAGAGTTAAGAGAACTCAAATCCTTTATTATTCTGGGCAGCTGTAAAGGAAAGTATTTTGCATTTGGTTGGGAGAAATTACTTGACTATTTTAAATTTAAAGTGTTCACAAAACCCAAGTGATCTAAACTGAAACTATCTTAGTTGTTTACAGGCTTTAATATTTCCTTTAATTTGATCAAGGGGGGGCATTATTACTAAAAAATATAAAGCCCACCCTAGCTTGCTATCTTCACATTTTTGTAGGAAACTGATCATTGAACATTTAATTCCACAAGCTCTTGTTTAATTCATGTAGTGATCTAAATATTGCAACTGCGATGTTTTCTATCAAATTGCAATGGAATATCTATTGAGTTCCTGTGAACTGTCAAGGGTTGTTAGGCTTTCTGTTTTTCATAGCTGAGTTGCTCAAGCCTAAAGCTAAAGGGAACTTCTGCATGTAGCAATAGAGACAATGTTCAAAAACACTTACAGTCAAAAATAATGCAATAAGAGAATAAGTGAAAGATATTATATAATATCAAGAATGTCAGAAACTTACTATATTTGTAGAAGGGGAGAGAGAGAATGAATATACAAGTAGTGGCTTAAACACTTATTTATTGCTTTGATTTCTACATGTAGATCAAGGACGTATCTGAATACTACTTTTCCTGAGACTTATGGGTATCTTCACTCACATTAGAGGCTGAGAGTGTTGTCTAGAGCCACGTACCAGTGTGCTGCATCCACCACTGGTAAAAATGCACTGCTCTTGATCCTGAGTGATCCTGAGGATGGACTTCTTCCATTTCTACCACAGCTTAAGTTTTCTTTTGACTTCTGTAATTAGAAACATGGTGATGATGTTTATCTCCTGAACAAGACACAGCAAATGATAAGAGCAAACACCTATTCTGTGGTGGCAGCTATAAAAATAATACCTGAAATACCAAGCACTGATGTTTTCTGACTTGTGTTAAATTTATCCTTATCCCAGGCAGAGTCAGCTGCATTCTTTCCACTAGATGCTGACAAGGTGATTTGCATTTCTTGTGCTTTTACTTTGTCTCCTTTACAAACAAGCAGCAAATTTCAGCAGCTGATGTTAGAGTCTTTCCATTATTTACATTTAAAAAAAAAAAAAAAAAAGAAGGAAGAGGAGGATATCTGGGGGAAAAAAAAAAAAAAAAAGAAAAAAATAATTTGAAACAGCAGGGAAAATAATTACAGTTTCAGTGTACAGCAGTTCAAATACAACATATATGTGGTCAAATAAAAATAAATGTAAAGAACCATACCAAATATAACGTGCTGTATTGTTCTGTAATTTTATGGTTTAATTTCTCTGGCTTTTTTTGGGAAGTACCCCAGATGCCGTGATTATTACTAGTGACAGCTGTCATTTGTTGGTTGTTCCTCCCAAATTGCTCAAGGCCATCAGCTAACAAGCCTGCTTGCCTCCCATTCCTGTTCTTATCCAGTTGTGCCTTCTACTCTATGTCCTATATCTCTCTTCTCTGACCAGCATGTTCAAGTATTAAATTAGGAAATTCAGCCACAATTTGTGAAATCTTTATAGACAATGAAGTATTGGCTCATTGATATATTACATTTCTCCTTTAAAATATATGCATTCGTTAATTGTAAACATTTACTCTCTTAAATGTCATCTTTATTTTCACCCAGAAACCTTTGTAAATTTTTTGTTACAAAATTTCCCTGTGTCAGAGAGAGAATGGCTACAGACCAGTTAGCTTTAACCACCTCATCTGCCTACAGCAGAGGAAAAATGATAATGCTTGATATTTTTTTCATGACCCATCATCAATCTGTCACTTTGAAAAATGAAAAGAAGTAGTTAAATTAATTATTCTCATATTGATTCCCCTTTGCCAGATTGATTAGGCTATTGTATCCCTGCCTAAAAATGCCCAAATACCGGTCTGGGTAGAACCTGACAGAAAAATGCATTGCCTCCACTAAATGACTTGTTTATATTTCATTGTTTTAAGAGGCCTCCTCGATAAATATTTAATAGGTGATGTATATATCTAGATGAGTATCGAAACAGAAAACTTAAAAAACCTTGACTGCAAAAAAACTTGACTGCAAAATTCCATGGTTCATGCTAAGAGACATGTTTTCAATTGGAAAGGAATTAACAGCTCACTCCTAGCCCAAGCTGATCAAAATTTATACAAACTGTAACTGCCTAAATATTAATCTGTCCAACTACTTGCCATTAACAAAAAGCATGACTTAGTAAATACTTGCAAACAAGACTGTAGCAGTGGTTCACCTGCCTTCTTGCAAATGAGTCTCATTATTCACATCAACAGCATGAAGCACAAGTTCTGTTATTTGAATTAAAATTAAATTTGTATCTCATGATGTAGAACAGGGAAGGTATTCTATGTATTTCTTCCACACATTGAATACTTGACAAAAAAAAAACCAAACTGACTATTTATTGGGAGTTTCTTTATATTTCAGAGAGACTAGTGTGCTTCAAGCTTATCACTTATAGAGGATGAAGATGACTACAAAGTAAGTACAGCCATTGTAGCTCACGAAGTAGTGACCCAGGAAGAGACTCGTGTGGTAATTGATGTGAAATCTAAGCATTAGACTTGTAATTATGCAGGGCCATGAAAATTAATTGTACTTGAGTGTAAACTGTTGAAAAGCTCAATCTCTTCAGGGAAGGATTTGTGGAAGTGCAATATTCTTCAGGGAACCATGCAAATCTGCATTGAAATAGCCTGTTTCCTGAGGTTTCCTCAGGGAGCATAGAGAATTTATAGGAAGGCTGTATTTTTTTGTAGTTACACTGCCTTTACCAGCTGCACAAAATTCCTTCTTGAATGGCTATATTCCTTAAAAGCAATTGCAGAAAATTCTGGGAGTCTTATTTTCATTTCCTTTAGTAGTTCTGCAGAGAAAACTTTTCTTTAATAAGTAACCAGAGCATGTAGATGCAGTGATAGAGAATGTGATGGATGAGCCTGCATGTCAATCCTTCCTTATGCCAAGGATATTTGGGAAATGCTCTTCTGTTTTCACACATGTTGTATGCTACTGGGTTGCAACAACATATGTAATTTTATAAGGAACAGTAATAAGAGCATAGGAAAATTCACTTGTTGTGTATGTGTGGGTGGAAGGCACAAAGGGAAGTACTGGAAGCCTTTGAGGAGGGCCTGGATACCTAAGGTCGTGCAGACCAGAGATTTAATTTCTACACTTTTCTGGTGCTGCTTGGGAATGTGGTACTCATCAATACAGAAAAAGGTCTTTTCTTTCAAAGCAACAGCACAATCAAAGAAAGCAAAACATGACCTCATTTGTTGAGATGAACTGCAGCTCTGACCTATTTCCCCAGAATTACAATTATCTGCTGTACTGATACCACTTTACTTCTTAAATCCTGGATTTATGGTACTTTGAGATTTAAAGAAGTTACTCTCTGGTTACAGACCTTGTTACTTCAGGGGAAAGCCAGCATGGAAAATGAATGAATGCACATGAACGAGAGAAGACAAGGCATGTGATCAAGCCACCAGAATGAATTTGTAAGTTTTATAAATATAATATA